>NC_054544.1:43573934-43873934 GCF_017654505.1 Polyodon spathula
CAAATGATGCATAATTGTGCTCGTTCCAAAAGTTCATGGCAAAAAAAGTGTGCGACTTAAGTGTTACACTTTGGTAAAACACTGTAAAGTGCACGCTAATTAGCCTAATTAGTCCCATAGCAACAAACTCGACAGTCGTGCAAAATACTTCACGATAGACTTTCATGAAATACCACGATACCTCCTCCACTTCCCCGATATAAAAGAACGCTCTTCTCTGGGTACGTTGTTTCCTCCCTGTTATCCTCCTCTGTAGCGTAAGATTTTCCTTAGCCCAATCTTACTAATACAAATCAGTTAAATATCCATCAATCCATTGTTATCAATCCGCTTCTTCTGGTAATGGTCGCTGCTAAATTATATATAAATTGTATATAGAGATGTTGATTTATATCAATAAATTATTTATTCACTTCAGTGTATTGTGAATAGGGCTGGGATTTAATCACGGTGGTTGCGGGTGTCACGGATTCCGTGCCTTTTGCTAATTTCCTCGATTTTTTGCTGATGTGCGTGACTTGCGGGTTTGTCTGTAAATTGTGTTCAGTCTGTATGTGATTTTATTGGAAAGTGTTTCTGCTTAACATTAAATATCACATTAAAAAAAAAAAAAAGCATTTATCGTTTATTAATTCTAATAAATAATTACATATTTTGAACTAGCTCCAAGACCGTACTTACTGTTCTTTTTTATTTTTAAATTTTTTTGGAGAAGAAAAAAACATTCTGAATCATACTAAGCTCTTCAATTAAATACTTCTTGAAAGTTATGTTAACAGTTCATAAAGTCAATGTGTGTGTGTGTGTGTGTGTGTGTGTGTGTGTGTGTGTGTGTGTGTACACTATACTGTCAGCATTCGCTGCGGGACATACATTGAACAGTTTCCTCGTTCTCAATCGGGATACTGTTTTTCTACCTCAATAGAATTGTAGTGATTCAAAATAGGCTCTTTTTGTAAAAGTTCTGATGCAACCTTTGAATTTAAACATCAATCTCTCTTTGCTACTTTCACCTGAAGAAGAGACCTTTGAGGTCTTGAAAGCTTGTGAATAATTATTATTTAGTTAGTCTAATAAAAGGTATCACTTATCCTTCTCTTTGTCTATCATCTCTGGACTAATTACGCTACCATTTCATCTATCCTGTGACTCGTTCTAATTGAAATTATTGTTCCACTTGTGTTTTAATTGTTGTACGGTTACACTTAATTTAATATACCTGTCTCTTGTCAGCCCCACGCGCTCTTTGTGTGATCCATGTATTTCTCGCCCCCAATGTGTTACGCTTGCTGTCTCTTGCCCTTTCCACTGTTTGCGTCTTTATTCTTTGCTTAGTTCAGCGCTTATAAATGCTACTGTTTGATAGTAGTCACCGTTGCAGAGCAAATAAAAAAGCAACACATTAAAATTGCATTTGCTTGTCTCTTCCTTCTTTGCTGAACCTGTGCGCACCAACTCCGCAATATGCTTTTATTAGTTATTTTATTTATTTATTTTTATCCCTGTAACTTTATTCTCTTTCTGTCATGTTCTCCATGATTTTGAACGCATTGACCGTGACTGCTCCTTGATTTACATCCAAATTTTCTGTGACAAACTCCTAGCCCTAATTATGAACGATGCATGAGAACTACTAGATCATTGTTACCAGCATTATCATTATAATAATAATACTACAAATAATGTAGCTTTTTGTCCCACAGGATGTTTCAAGCTTCCACCCCTTATGACAGCACCCAACACCAGGTCTGCTGGACGGATGAGGAAACTCGTTCCTTCCTTCAAATTATTACTGATCTGGGGGTTAAGGATGAACTTGATCGACCTCGCCAAAGAAATGTCACCATTTTCACCAGTATTACCGGTGCTCTGGCTGAACTTGGTATAAACAGAACACTCCTGCAGGTATGAGATAAATTCAAGAAACTGAAATATCTGTACCTGCAGGAGAGGCAACGCCTGCAGTCCTCCGGTCAAAGCTCGAGGTCCCAATTTTGGTTCTGGGAGGAAATGCACCGGTTAATGGGTGACCAGCCAGTGGCGTCGGACCATTTGCTGGAATCCTCATCCTCCCAGACGTCCTGTGAAATACCAGCCCCATCAATTGTGCCAGCCATCATTTACTCTTCTAAACTAAAATATGCTGCAATTGTAAAACAAGAAATCTATATTATTATTTTCTTCTTCTTGGCAGCATGAACCGTTTGAACTGCAAGCCCTTTGCATTCTAGACAGATGGGGGGTAACCTTCTCTTCATCTCTGCCTAGCGCGTAAAACCTCATGTAAACCCCTATGCATTATTTGAACAATATCCCGTATCGCGCAGCATCTCTTTTCAGTGCGTTTGGTCATATTTAAATAAACCTTCCCATTATTTTATTATTAATGAGGTCGTTTGCATTTGGGCGACTAAATTCTCTCTCTAAAATAAATGTAAACGTGGAAGCAGAACTGTCATGACCATAAAAACGCCAGAGATCTGTTGACACACTTTTCAGTTGCCTTCTGCCAGTTCTGTTGTCAATTCAACGCTTGTCTTCTTTCTATTCCTTAAGAATATTGTCTTCAAGCATTGCTCATCCTTGTTAGACAACCTTTTGGATCATCCAGTCCTGGGTTTGTCAATTACAGATGATGTTACTCTATACTTTTTGATTATGCTTCGGATACCACAGCTTGAAAATCAAGTGATGCGAGCTATTTCACTCAATGTTTTTCCTTCTTTATGTATATATATATATACACACACACAGACACAGTACCGAGACAAAGTTTGTGAACCCCAATGATAATTATGGAAATTCCATAGTTTTACCATAATAACCTTCTTGAATCAAAACCAGTCTTTCCTTAAATATCCAATAGGGTTTATATTAACCAATTCCATGTCCTTTGAAACAAAATGATGTATGAATTAGACAAACAATGAGTAATTAAGATTCAGGGTATGTGAAAAAGTAAGTGAACCCCTGGTTTTATCCGATCAATTAAATGGATAATCAGGTGTTTAAATAATTAGGTAGATTTGCATGGGTGAGTTTGGGAGGCCCCACCCTATGTAAAGATCAGACACTTTGTGAGTTTGGTCTTCACCATACAGGTGTGTGGAAACATGTCATGCCATGATCCCAAAAAATCTCTGAGGACCTCAGAAAAACAGTTATTGATGCTCATCAGTCTAGAAAGGGTTACAAAACCATTTCTAAGGATTTGGATTTCCACCAATCCACTGTCAGACAGATAGTCTATAAATGGAGAAAGTTCAAGACCACAGTCACTCTACCCAGGAGCGATCGTCCTACCAAAATCTCTAAGAACAAACTAGAAAATCATCAAGGAAGTCACAAAGAACCCCAGAGTAACATCCAAGGATCTGCAGGCCACTCTCGCATTGGCTAATGTGAGTGTTCATTACTCAACTATCAGAAAAAGACAAGAATAGTGTTAATAGAAGGCTAGCCAGGAGGAAACCACTGTTCTCTAAAAAGAACATTGCTGCCTGTACGAAGTTTGCCAAAGCGCACATAGATGATCCACAAAACTTCTGGATGTTCTCTGGACAGATGAGTCAAAGGTAGAACTTTTTGGCCTCAACGAGAAATGTTATGTTTGGTGAAAACCAAACACTGCATTCGAACAGAAGAACTTCATCCCAACCATCAAGCATGGTGTTGGGAGTGTGATGGGTGCCACCAGTTACTGAATCTAAAGGTTCACATACTTTTTCACACATGGATATTGAATGTTGAATCATTTGTGGATAAATAAATGTTGAAAAAGTATCATGTTTTTGTGTCATTTATTTAATCAGGTTATCTTTATCTATTATTAGGACTTAGATTAACATCTAATAACATTTTAGGTTTGAAATATGTGAAATATGTGAAAATCCTAAGGGATTTCATTTTTATTTATCTATTTTTGTATTTTTTACATTTTACATACAATCATTCATACTCAACAGGTAAAATAGGACTGTATGGATATCATCTTTTTTTCAACATGCTGGTTCTTTTATAGCCTCCAAAAAACATTTACTTGAAAGGTTAAAGATTAAAAGTCTGATGCTCTACCAACTGAACTATCCAGGCTTGACTAAGTGAAAGAAGTCTGTTTACAAGCCATGCTTTCATACCAGGATGGTGAAATCATCATCACCCCTTTACTGGCTTCATTCTTGTCAATATCCTATTAGCTCATGTTCACATCAGGTCACTCAGTGATTAGTTGCCATGGAGGGCTAAATTCATGTGAAATGAAGCTGCATGTGCATGTTTTTGGGGAATGCTTGTGAGAATGCCATTTCTCATTTTGGCCACAGAGGAGGATAGGCGAATCCCAATATTTTCTTCATTATATTGATGTTGTTGGTAAACCCCTTTTTTCAATACCTGTGGACCTAAATGGGTTTCTAAAGTATCATACATATAACCTTGTCTTTCTTAAATTTGGTATTTGAATAACAAAGTTCCTACAAGCAAACCATACTTTCCAGGACATTTCTGTATACACAGCACAATAACTTTTATATGCGCCTCTGTATGGTTCATTAAAATATCAACCCAGGCCTACCACATAATTTGCATGACATCGTGAGAAAAGGGGGTGTTCTTGGGGAAGTATGGCAAAGTGGCTAAGTGGAAATAGGTGCAGGTGGGATGCAGTGTGGTATTAAACAGACAGAGCCTTGTAATCTGGTTTAGAAAGTGAAATTTTTATTTTATATTCCAGGTCTGGTGACCTAAACAATAATTCCACAGCAACATACAACAATGTGTGCTGCACTGGGTAAACAATAATGGGATTGCAGTCCCAACTAATAAACACAATAGCTGACCCACAATAATACATACATGGTCACCAGTCCTGGGTGTGTGCAGTAGTGCTCGTGGTGGGTGAAACAGGTTAGTTAGTGACAATTGGTGAAGTGCTGTTCCGGCTTAATGCTGGCCCTTGGCAAGAGCTCCAGAACTGTGTTAGCAGTTTAGTAACGTACAAGACAAGACGAAAGAATTTTAAAC
This sequence comes from Polyodon spathula, assembly GCF_017654505.1. Taxonomy (NCBI): domain Eukaryota; kingdom Metazoa; phylum Chordata; class Actinopteri; order Acipenseriformes; family Polyodontidae; genus Polyodon; species Polyodon spathula. The sequence goes on from NC_054544.1 coordinate 43,578,957, forward strand.
AAACAAAACTCAACACTCACGTTACAGTTTCTGGTTATTTTCTTTCAGTCCATGTCGGTTCTATCCATAACAAACCAATGCGAAGGAACAGATTACGATTCTCAGTCCCCTTTTATGCTGTCACACATGACCCCTTGGTAAATGAATGCAACTGCCTCTCCAATCTGCCGCTGCCACGTTGTTTCCCTTCCAGGTCAATGCATTATTGCAACAGAGTCTTGCCCCCTTCCTAGCTGGCTGACTTCCCTTGAACCCTGGGAAAGAACTGAAAGGCCAACCGGTCCAGGGAACTCTGTTCTCACTGCTTAGTGCCCTCACAGGTCGGGAGGGAGATTTACTACCAAGATTCATTGTATTTCTGTCACAGGAAGTGAAATGCTTTGCATGACATTGTGAAAAATAGTGGCATTCTTGAGGAAATCAAAGGCTTTTCATGACATTGGGAAAATAGAGGGCATTCTTGTGGAAGTGAAAGGCTTTGCATGACATCGTGAGAAAAGGGGGTGTTCTTGGTGAAATGAAAGGCTTTGCATGGCAACTATGGAAGGTGCAGGTAAATCTTTATTTTGGCCCAACCTAAATGTCTTGAGTGGAACAAAAACACACACATGGAAAGCATATATATTTGACTACCGCTGTATTATAATAGAAACTATATTGTATTAATGCTTATACAGGCAGTTTTATGTGGATTTGCTGTTTAAATCCTCGTCCGGTTTTGCAAGTTCAGGATGGGATATTATCTCAGATGTTTCTTCTTCAGGGCAAAGTTCTAAAGAGTGTAGGAAAAGAAAGATAAGTCAGTTGTATTGTTGGAATCAAGCCTCCAATTACGTTGATGCCAGCATGACATGTTTGCTATTTCTACAAGCAAGTTACTACTAATGCAGGTGACATGATGAAAGGCAATGATTCTTGGTGGTAAATCTCCCTCCCGACCTATGAGGGCGCTAAGTAATGGCAACAGAGTACTCTGGATTAGAAAAGAGACTGAGCTTCGGTACACTAATTCATTGACCTGGAAGAGAAATGATATGACAGCCGCAGATTACAGGAGCGGCTGCAATTGTTTACCAAGGGGTCATGAGTGACGGTATAGATAGGGGTCGAAGCAATGTATTTGTTCCTTTGCTTTGGTTTGTTTTTTGAACCGAGAAGGACTGTGAGAGACCCCGTAACCCTTGTTTCAGTATCGTGAGTGTTTTGTTTGTTTGTTTTTGTTTAATTCATCTTGTTTGTAAACCACTAGATGGCTAACACGATTCCGGAGCTGTCACTGAGGGCCATCACTAGTCGGAAGAACACTGCACTACTGTCCCAAAATAAACTGCATCACCCACCACAAGCACTACTGCACGCTCCCAGGACTGGTGACCATGTCAGTATTATTGTGAGGCAGATATGTATTGTTTATTGTTTAGGGTCTAGAAGCCCATTATTTTCTACCCTGTGCAGTACACTTTCCAAACCGGATTACAAGGCTCTGTCTGCTTAATTACTGCATTGCATCACTCCTGCACCTGTACACAATCCACCACTTTGCCACAAGGTGCCAATGAGGTTATCAGTGCATTACAACATTAGACATTGACGAAAGAGATTAGATCATTCGACCCATTTATCCTCGCCTGGTTCCTCGTAGCTGATTGATCTAAAAAATTTGTCAAGTTGGATCTTAAGGATTCCAGTGATTCAACATCAACAATATAGGTAGGTAACCCATTCCATACCCTCACCACTCTCTGTGTGAAGAAGCACCTCTTTCATTCTGTCCTAAGTCTACCTCTACTAATTTCCATGTGTCCTCGGTCCTAGTTTCTGTGCTGCGCTTAAAGTATTTGTTAGGGTTAACTCCTTTTAAGATTTTAAAGACTTCAATCAAGTACTCCCTAATTATTCTTTGTTCTAGGATACATAGATACAGGCTGGTTGCTCTACATTGGACTCTACTGTCTTAAGAGATAGATAGATAGATAGATAGATAGATAGATAGATAGATAGATAGATAGATAGATAGATAATGCTACCTGTTGCCGGATTATCAATGAAAACTGGAGGGGGCAATCCAAGACATTCAACCTGTTGCTTATATCTCTCCAAGTCAGAGGCTTCAAATTTTCTTGACCTTGCTGGAAAAACATTAGGAATACATTAGAATTTTTGGCACAATGCACAAAATCACAGTTTTCCACACAGCAGGTGGTGCACTTGGCTTCATCACAAACTGCTCCAGACTGTCAAACTGCAGAGGTGAAACCCGATTCAATGAGCTCTCCACCTAGCCCCCAAGAGAACATTACTCAACTTATAGGTTTCCCACGCTCATTAGAAACTTAAACAACATTAAATCACAAAGGATATTAATATATTTGTTTGTCTATCAAGTTATCACAAAATGTGTCAGATGATAAACATCTCTTAAGCGGTCACTGGGTGATAGTTAAATTCCACTGTCCCTCTTAAACTCCAGCCCTGTTCAGAGTAGTTTACATGACTGTGTACACTAAGGCAATTACTCTAAATAACTGAACAGGTAATATGGATCAAACTTGATCAACTAATCTAGCAATGCCACTGGCATTGTGAAACTGGTATTGATCCCCTGCCCAGGTTCTTCAGGGCCTACAGGGCCTTGGTACCTGCACTTGCCTTGATATGAAATGCAGTGTATATTGTGTTATCCTTTTTGAAGCCTGCACTGACTACAAAAGTCCACAGTACAAAATCTTCTAACTAGGATTTAATAATTATTCTAAACTTATTGCTACAAAAAATGGAATTAAAAACATCTTATACTGTCCCTAAATTACTCACCTGGTAGACACGTGGCCATGTGCTGTGCAGGGTAAGTCATAAGGGGAGTACATGTTCGTGTCCTGGGTGTGCAATGTAACCACACTTCTCTGGGGGTTAGGGAGGCAAAATTGGGAGGACCCAGCAGCCCCTACTGACCAGTGAGCTCAAAGAGGACAACTGCAGGGCTGGCCTTTGTCTGCCATTGGACAATTGGCAATTGGCTTGGTGGTGGGGTCAGAAGACCTCCACTGATCTTTTCTTCTGAGCTGTTGTGTCTGTTCTCCTCTAGTGGTGTATGGAGGGTATGTGGTGTACTTACCAAAAATGTAAAAAGACTTGGCCACATTCATTCCGTCGAGTGAAGTGAAGCTCATCAGGAGACAATTTGGGCATGTTGCCATAAATGTTCCAGAGGTATTGTTCCGCACTGAAAAAAAAACGACATTGGAATGTTTCACTAATATCTAAAATCTAAATCATCTAGAAAAAGCATGGGTGTAGGGAGTGTGAGGCGTGCCATGCGATGGGTTAGATTCCAGTTACTGAACTTGTCTGGGGGCTGTGAGTGGTTTGCCTCACCATGCCACACTGACCCCTACAGGTCAGATACCAATACGAAGACTTGTGTCTAGGCTTCAGTAGCTTGCTTAGGGTTCTCATTTAAGGAGCCCATTGATATTTAAACTCCCTGAATGGGTACCTGGATTGTCACACTAAGTGACGTTCCATTGATATTTAAACTCCCTGAATGGGTACCTGGGTTGTCACACTGTGACTTTCCATTGATATTTAAACCTCCTGAATGAGTGCCTGGGTTGTCACACAGAGTGACGTTGGAATTGGTGACTGAGGCAGGGTAAGGGTTATTTGGAGGAGTGAAGTCTGGCCTCCCCAGAGGTGCTATTAAAGCTAACGTCCCTTCCCTTATCAAGACTGACACAAGTCTAGAGTCGGGTTGCGATGGACATCTTGGTAAGGGCAGCCTAGAGCATATAATTAGCTTGGGAAGTCAGTTCTTTTTGGGAATGCAAGGGAGTGAGGACACAGCCAGATTGAAAGGATGCACTAGCCTTTTGATGGACATTTATTTATTTTGTCTCTGTAACCAGGGGCTGAAGGACTGCTGATACTCCTTGTGACCAAGGGTGAACCCATTCGAGGAGCCAGCTCATGCTACATCTGTTCCTGATTTAGATTACCACTTGGGCAGCTTTGGCTTCTTCATAAAATAAATCAAGCCCCCTACTGCTCACAGGGAGAAAACAAGTGTAAACTGGGATAAAACACATAATAGGGTACACAATTATTATCTGATAAAAAAAACAACTAAGTTTTAAAAACATCTTTTATCATTTTTCTTGTGGGGTCCTAACACCTGCTGAACATTTTTGTGCAAATTACAATCCAATCTATTTTTTTTTAATACCAATCAATGTTCTGCATTCATTTTCACTACCACTGGTTCAACAAAAATACTGTAATCAAGTGCTGTTTACATACGTGTATAGGTTAGAAGCCCGCTGTGATTTGTCATAGTAAAGTGTTCAGTTGTCCACATACACTTCTCACTGAAAAAGAGAAAACAAGTTTATTGTGTGCCTTCCTGGGGAGAGATTACTGCAACACAACTCTAGACTAACTCTAGCGCAGAAGTACAACTTAATTTTTATACTTGTATGCCAAATTCTGTTGCAAGAGCTTGATTGTCTTAATATTTTAACTGATCCCTTATAAACATTTACTACAATACATTTGTATGGTAAAGCTGCAGTTTCCCTATGCTTTTCCAATGTTATACTATGCATTTACCATAGTTTATTATGTTTTTAATATGCTTTGCCATACCTCTCTGGGTTTTACAATGGTTACCTATTCTTTACCATGCTTTCACTGCGCTTTATTACACATTGTTATGATTTTACTATGGGCGACTTTCATAAACCAAAGCCACTTCATTCCAACTCACTTAAAGGTGACTTTTTTATATCTACAAATATTACTGTTAACTTTTAAATGTATTCCAAAAGTCTCTGCCAATGCGTTGTTGGCTTGACTGAAAAGCAGTATCAGGCCTAATTTAAAAAGGAAACAAAAGGTTACCTAACTTATCAAAGGCATAATCATACAGTATAATAATGCAACGAAGACTTGAGCATGGATGTTGTAGTTTGAAACAGACCTACTTAGCAAAGATTTATTTGCCCAACAAAATAGTTGAAAATAATGGCTAAATCTATTTTTAAAAAAGTACTAAATGTGAAATGTCAATCATTAAGAAGAACATTTTTATTTTAATTTAATTTTTTTTACATACATAGAAATATCTAAAATAAACAAATTGAATGACAACTTTTTTGACCAGAAGTCTTTTTCAGTGTCTTGGAAGAGATCTTCTAGTGGAAGCATTAGTCATTGAATTTAAGTTTCTTTTAGTATTTCTAAATTCAGCACACTAACTGTTTAATAGTTATGGATTATTTTTAGATACTTGACATAATCATTTAAATCTCATACTACACCAGGTTAAATACATTTATATTTGTAGGCCTTGCTTTCAGATAGTCTTGAACTTTTTTGGCCTTTTCACCAGGTGGTTCCTGCGAATAACCAATCGGAAACTTCTCCTAATGACTGACATGCTTTGCAGCCATTGAAGACACTATTCAGGTGAAATGGCCTAGGAAAGGAAGCAGTTACATAGTTCTTTAACTTTCTTTAACCTAGTGCAGTACGAGACATCATGTTTTAAAATGAAAATGTTTAAAATGTTTGCTATGAGCATCTTTCAAAACTGCACATTTTAAACCTATATGGTGAATTGAATTATACAACAGGTATATTGTTAGTTATAAACTCTATAAGACTCCTTAGTCTTCTTGAATGGTGCAGGAATGAATTAAGAATACTTACAACAGCATTCCTTGCTTGAAAGTAATATTGCTGTCACTAACAGGCTGTAAGTCCATCCAAGAATTCCTGAATGTCTTGAACATGTCTGTGTAAGGCTTGTAGTCATTGGACGCTGCAATTATAAACCATTTTCCGTATACCTATGGACAGTAAAGGGTTATATTATTTGACAAGATTATTGTCTGTTATTATAGCCTATTCAACAGCAAGCATCCTGGGCAAGACTTGATGATGCCTGCCTTCACAGCAGAGGGAGAGCGAGAGTGATTTCACCTGAATCACCTAATTAACTAACTCTACCTCCAGAGGTAGTTTCATTAACAAATGAAGTACTTCAGGAATAAAGGAAATAAAATAAACATCCTCTCCACACACACTGGTGTTTATGCTTGCTTTCAAGTTGCAAACTGAAGCATGGATGAAGTTGTGACAAGATTGTGGAACTATTGAGAAGGAAAGGTTGAATGTACTTGAAAACAATGCCAAATAGACATAAAATCATTGAAAAATGCACATTACTGTATTATTCCAGTGGTTAGCTGTATATCATATCTAGGTGAACTTCAGATCAAAAGCAGATCAGATGCAGTAGCCTATGTGTAAGCTACAAATTCCTGACTCGCACCCTACTGTGAAGAGGGAGCGAGTGTGCATTATTTAGTTGAGAAGTGAATACAAAATTGCCACTTCTGTCGTAATATGTGCAATTGACTGTAACTGAGATGTTGCATATGCTTTCAATGTTCCACCACTGCTTACATTTTCACTGCCCTGTACTGAGAATACAATTTCTTTTGCTGCCTCTGTGCTCCAGGGCAACTATCAAACTATTTACAGTACAGAAAAGAAACTTATACAAGAGATCCACTAAAGCCACAGTTAATAAAAATGTATTTTTATTGTAAAACAAATGTGTATGGATGTCCATCTTTAAATAATTTAAAAGACATAAAGAAAATAAATAACAAGTGAGCATACCTCATTTGGGTTCCAAATTGCTATCGGCTTCACAGCATTGTTGCACTCCAATGGAGCTGAAGAGCACAGAGCCATTAGGCTGAATACAATTGAAAGACATATGAAAGCCATATTAGCAAGTCGTAGTATTCTCAGCCCTCTGGTTATAGATTCAGTAAATACCTGTGGATAACTATAGTCACCTCAAACACGGTTATATATACTGTAGTAACAATACACTTGCACAACTTCAGATGACACAGAATCCAAGAACAGGAAGGGCTACCTCAGTACTGGAATAGCTACCTTCTACGGTACATTAGCAAATATTTATTTGCATCAGATCCAGAAAGAGTTGTGTTATTAGAAGACTTACAGGAATCATTGATTTGGCAATGACCAATTCCAGCACATTGTTTACCTTTTTGCAATGTTTGAAAGTCCAAGGTTAAATCAGAAGAAATATGCCTTCTGAATCAAAAATATCAATAACCTAACAAACAATCTCATACAAGTTAAATGAATTAATATTTCATCCTATTGTGCTTTCAGAAACCAGGCATGGTTATATTTAAGGGATAATGACATTGTAGGGGTGTGTTAAGATCTAATAATGGAACTCCTGAGTCAATTGTTAAATGAGGGAGTTCCATTATTATGTAGGCACACAGCAATGTCATTATAACTGTTATACTACACATTTTTAAAGTTATTTATTTGCCATTGTTTATCTTAAAATAATCGCTGTTGTCCACTGAAAGAATACATTTTTTTAGAGCAGGGTTGGAACGTCCATGTGAAGCAATCAATAAGTAATCTTTTTGGAACAAGTGTCATTAATTCTCTCTCAACCATGATCTACATTGTGTTCTGAGTAATAACAAAACTCCTGGGTTCCGTAGAAAACACTGGTAGAGCTGCGTCTGTTTGTTGTATAATTATGAATATATAACACAAATTTATTTCCTGATATAGATATATACTATACAAATTACATATACTGATATATACTAAAATAATATATAATACAAAAATGTGCTAAGGAGCACACAGTTAAATGATGTTTGGCTGAAGACAATATCCCAAAATGTGAAGTGCAATTAATCAAACTGAACCACTGTCCTTAAAATAATGGGGGAAAAAACGTAGTAAATGTCGACTAGAATAGTGTTTTGGAGTGTATGTAGGCTCTATGGCTTTACTGGGCATTGTCAAATAGCAGTGGTAAAGGTACACATTAGAATTGCAAAACAATCAAAATCATAAAATGTTGTTTTTTCTCTCTTTTTTTAATAAAAGAGTAAAGGTGTAGCGTTATAAACACTTCTAGTCGGACGTGAAATTTCCAGTAAAGCAGTTTGTAATAGAGGACAGAGTCTCTGTGTGCAGTATGGAAACAGTCTTTGGCTTGTAATCTCGGTCAGTTACCTGCTTTTTGTGCTCCCCAATAAAATGTGAAAAAGTCCAAGGGGGGGGGGGGGGGGGTGAATACTTTTGAGAGCCACTGTATGTTTTTGATAAAGGGTTTTAACTGATGAAATGTTTAAGTGTCTGCTCTGGAAGTCTGTAAACAAGGAGGGATGGAGTGTTGCAGTGAGCAGGTCTGTGCCCCTGCTGGATTGTGCAACAGTGTGTTGTCAGACACTTCCTGGACTTCATTTGTATGTGTCTAGGCGACTTTTCTTTTGGGTTTTTGAAGTGTGTTGCCCAGTATTTAATTCCACTAATTTCCCTTTACATTTGGTGTTGCCATACTTGACTTGTCACAGATATCTTCAACATACTGACAACAAAATGCAGTGGTTGTAAAATGTAATTGAAGATCGATCAGTTTTCGATTAATGGAATACAGTACAATGTAGTACAGGCTGTGAATTCAAAACTGAGCTATCTGTATGATGAAAAAGTTGATGCCCATGACTTATATCAACAGTGTGGACAGAATCTGAAACAAAAACACTTTGCCAAGTTATCAAAAGTACCCAGTCATTTAAAATAGAGATATCAAAAACACTAGCCAAGTTTCAAAAATCCATTGGGGCAACCTTGGCCAACACCAAGCAAATAGGCACAACTGTCAAAGATTGCCCCAAAGGTTTCTTGAAACTTGTCTTGTGTTTTTCAGGCACAATATACGCAGATCAAATGCATGAAAAACACAAACCAAGTTTCAAGAAACCATTGGGGCAATCTTGCCCAGGACAAAGCAAATAAGCACAACTTCATTCCAAATTTTGCGTCACAGAATGGGGGGTTGTGGCAAAGTGTTTAATAGTGTGCAGGTGAACAATGAACAGACAGACAACTATAATCGAGGTGCAAAGTTTGTTTAATTATATTTTTATGTCCAGTGCCTGATGGCAAAACAAACAGTAAACAATAAATAATGTTAAGTAATACAGTGGTGTGTCTTACTTAATGTGTAATCCCTGGGTTTGTCCTGAAATAATAGTCCTGTTTTATTATACACCCACACAAAACACATACACAAGTCCGTTAGAGCGTGAATTAGTGCTAGTGGTGCAAATACAGATTTGTGATACAGGTGCAGTGCTGTTCTGGTTTTGTGCTGGCCTCTGGTGACAGCTCCGGAACGTGTTAGCTGTCTAATGATAACAAGCAACAATTAGACAAAACAAAACAAACACTCATGATACGGATACACAAAACACAGGTCGTTCCAGGGTATTTTCCATAAACCAAAATGAAAGAACAGATTATGTTGCTTCGAACCCTACTTATATCGTCACTCATGACCACTTGGTAAACAATTGCAGCCGATCCTCCAATCCGTGGCTGCCACATCATTTCCCTTCCAGGTTGATGAGTTAGTGTACCGAAGCCCCGCCCCTTTTCTAAATGACCAACTTCCTTTTAACCCTAGGAACGAAGTGTCAGGCCAAGCAGACTAGGGTACTCTGTTCCTCATAGATCGTAAGGGAGATTTACCATCAAGAATCATTGTCTTTCTGTCACATATCCCACATATCCTGAAGGAATACTCGACGGAATTTATCTTTCCCATTACTCCCCCCATTCGTGCTTGCCCTCGCATTTGCGCTGTGATCATATGGACAGTAAGAGCTTAAGATGTTTGCGTTAATTAAAGATTTTTTAAAAATACTTTTCATGTCTTTTCCTTGAGAAACTATATAAAATAGGTAATAAATGAAACAATGATTTAAACCAATCTTTTTTTTAAATCAAGTGATTTAAATCAGCCAACCCTGGACTGTTATGCTGACTGTTGCGTTGTTCAAGCCAACCAGTGGCACAACCGTGACCAGCCAACCTACACAGCTGCACAGGAATAGTGGCGGAACATCCCACAGTAGTCTATCCAGACGTTGACCAGGTCTATGTGTTAATGCTGCCAGGATTGTGTCAATGCTCAGGGAGGTCATACCCAATACTAACTTTGTAATGTTTTCATTAAGACAGTGTGTCATGGTTTCTTTGATCTGTATTTTTGTTCACAGTTTCTATGATTTTATTTGAGATCTCTGTTTAAAATATTTTATTAAATCCAGTAGGCCAGAGTGTTGCATTTTCTTTTGTGCATATATATATATATATATATATATATATATATATATATATATATATATATATATATATATATATATATATATATAAGCAAAGCATCCCCAAATCATGACATTACCACCACCATGCTTAACCATTGGTATGAGGTTCTTACTGTGGAATGCAGTATTTGGTTTTTGCCAGACATAATGGGGCCCATGTTGGCCAAAAAAATTCCACTTTTGACTCATCTGGCCATAGAACATTGTTCCAGAACTCTTAAGGATCATCCAGGTGCTTTTTGGCAAACTTGAGACAAGCATTCATGTTCTTCTTAGTGAGCAGTGGTTTCTGCCTTGCTATTCTGCCATGAATCCCATTTTTGCCCAGTGTGTTTCTGAAGGTGGAGTCATGAACACTAACCTTAGCCGAGGTGAGAGAGTCCTGCAGATTCGTGGATATTGCTCTAGGGTTCTTTGTGACTTCCTGGATGCTTTTACGCCTTGCTCTTGGAGAGATTTTGGCAGGACGGCCACTCCTGGGAAGATTCACTACTGTGCCAAACTTTCTCCATTTGGACAATATGGCTCTGACTGTTGTTTGGTGGAGGTCCAGAGCCTTAGAAATGGCTTTGTAACCCTTTCCAGACTGATAGGCATCAACACATTTTTTTCTGGAGTTCTTCAGGAATTTCTTTTAATCGTGACATAATGTGCCTCTAGAACCTGTGTGCTGACAACCTCACTCTGATGGTAAGGGCCAAAGTTAATCAGATTTATATTGGACACGGCTGGCCCAAATCAGGCCTGATTGTTTACCAAAGTATTCAAACAGCTGACCCTAATTATCCCTTTAATTGGGTTGAGTTAACTGCACACCATACAAATGAAAGAAGCACAAAATGTAGAAAATCAGACAGGGGGCAAATACTTTCTCACGGCACTGTGTGTGTGTGTATATATGTATATATATATATATATATATATATATATATATATATATATATATAATATATATAACACAACACAGCTTTCATTTGTTGTGCAGAAATTCAAATAAAGTGTGGAGGCCGAAGTTGATCTTCCAAAATAAATAGTGTGCTTTATTATTTGCAGTAACAAAAACAAAACAAACAAAACCAAACAACGCCCCGACAGATATCACATTTTCACAATTCACATAATTTTCCCAGAATGTGGTTGGACGGCTAACAAAATTAAATAAACAGAAAACACAAACTGATTGATACTGGTTGCAGTTTCCATGTGACAAATGTTGTTCTGACTTAGACAGGTTATCTGCCGGCTTGTACTCCTACAGGGTTACTTTTCCAAACAAAATAATTCTCCTTTCACCCAGTCGACACACAGGTTGCCAAACCATCTCCTACTCGCCAACATGGAGCCTTTAAATGTGTTCCTTGATTACCAGATTGGAGACAGCTTAACTTCAGCTGCGCCTACAATGAGTTCATTAACCCTGTGAAAGACAAGTTCAGTGCCTCCTGACCCCTGGTGGACATTTCTAAGATTACCATCTCTTTGACTGAATTATTTTAACAGTTTTCTGGGAACATTGCCCTCTTCATTCTTAAACTGACACACGTGTTTTCTAACACATTTCCATGCAACTTATTACAATATGTACCATCCTAACCCTAACCGTAACCATGACACGCTTGAGTGACTATGACTGAAGCATATGCACTTAATCACCTAATTAGTGAGACAGTTGATTGGACACTGGATATGGAGTGATTTCAGTTGTTGAATTGCAAGCTTGAATAAAAGCAATAAAGAAATCACAGAAAAAAACAATATGCCATGTCTTTCAAGAGAGCAGCGCATTCGTGCAATCGGCATGTTGGAGGCTGGACTAGGGCAACGTATTGTGGCTCGCTGTCTTGGATGCCACAAGTCAGCAATTTCAAACCTGGCGAGACGGTATAGCCAGACACACTCTGTCAATGACAGGCCACGAACTGGGAGACCAAGAGTCACAACACCTGCCAAAGATCGACAGATCATTTTGCAGCATCTTTTTGATTTCAATTGTTAATCAGCACAATAAAAAGTCACTGCACCTGCTCTAAAAAAGTTTGTTATTTTTCGATCACATCTAGTGAATTTTATCAAAATATAAGTGATAAGTTTCTTTTGATGGTCTAATATATATATATATATATATATATATATATATATATATATATATATATATATATATATCATAATATATCTAACACCGTGATCATTGTGGCACTACAGTGATGTTTCAGTTCATTTAATCAGACACAAGGTTGTTCGTCACTGGAAACATCAAATAGGAAACACTTCTTAGATGTTATCACGCCAAAGAGAAAAGACTGAATAAAAGTCTACATCACAAAAGTGTGTCAATTATTCACACTTAATTCATTAAAACAAGGTAAAAACAGGTACACTGACATGTTTTGACATGTTGTCTTCATTAGACATGTTGCAATCAATGCATTCAATTCACATTCCAGACACATAACAATCTGCTGTATATAGTAGCAGTGGCATATCCGGTCCGCAGCAGGAAGAAATGCAGTCGGCACAGGATGCAGTTTAAAGCAGTGAAAACTGCTAATTGTATTGAAGCTTTGGAACAGCAGGCAAATGGACGCTCTCTTATTAAATGGTTTAGCTCAGATAGACAGCTCCAGGACACACAGCTACATGAAAACCACAACACGACCCCGAGCTGCACACAGGCAGCTCCTAAATAGTGATCCCCCACCCCCGAGTCCTATTGGCTCACACATACAGAGGTACATTTACATACACATGGTCCAATTGCTCAGACCCTCTATCCCACGCAAACAGCTGGTTGGTGGAACTGAGCACAAATCGCAGTGCAGCCAACACAGACCCCATCTACATACAGCTGCACTGTGCACGTGACACCCCAGGCAGGGCACCAGCCATGCCCAGATAAAAAACGCACTTCTACTCACAGTAATACACTAACAATAACACTGTTAAAGAGCTCTTTATCTGGGGCTATGGAGACGCTAAGTTCCCCCTCTGGGGCTCTGGCAGTGTGGGGCTCTCTCCCTAGGGCTCTGACGATGCTGAGTTCTCTCTCTGGGGCTCTGGCGGTATGATGTACTCTTTCTCTGGTAGCTCAGGACAGTCTCTTCTGGGTGGCTGGAGGTACTCTATCGCTGGTGTCGCTGTGCAGTCTCTTACCGGAGGTGGGTGTGCTCTCACTGGCAGTGTGGGGCACTTTGTCTTGGGCAGCATGGGACATGTTCTCCCTTGCGGCGCAGGACACTCTCTCTCAGATGGCAGTTGTGGAGTGAAGCAGCAACTGCGGTGCGGGGTTCTCTTTCTCAGGCGGTAGCGCTGGGCACTCTGGAGATGCTGGGCTCTCTCTCTGGGGTTCTGGTGCTGGCAGCATAGGACTCTCCCTCCTTGGTGGCAGTCAGCGACTCCACGACCACCTGGATGACCTCATCCCACTCCCTCTCTGAGCTCAGCAGCTTATCCTGGCGCCACACCCCCAGCTGTGCTCTCTCCCACTCATCCGGTGAGGGGCTCTCTGATTCGACAGGTGGTAGGAAGACAAATAGGAAAGAAAGAGTCGCCAAATGTAAAGGCATATCTCTCTGCCTGTGCTTTTGGTCTCCATTTTGTCATGTATGTGTTTTTAAACTAGTATTTTAAAAGGCATTGGGGTTTTAGAGGAGTGCTGGAGACAGGCTGTATTGGTTTTATTGCTGCTTTTTTTTTTTTGTGACCCAGTCTCTGTGCAGAGATTGAGCTGCACTGCCCTTTAGTTTTAAATTGTAATTCTGTGTTATTAGTTATTGTTTTAATTATCGGGAATTGCAAACCGCTTGCCGTGACTGTATTCTAGAGCTGCTGTTTGTTAAGTATAGTTTACCACCTGTATTTAATAAAAACAATGTTCACTGCCTGACATGGTAGTGTGGTCTAGTTTATATTTTCCTTCTGGTATTCTGCCTGGCTGATCCAATCCTTATCAGAAAAAACAAGTGCCCCACTCGGGTTCTACATATGTTCAACAGCAATCTGCCACATAAATTAAAGGACTTTTTTTTTTTTTTTAAAACAAGTATAATAATTTATGCAGCATAATGCAATTGACATATACAAATTCAATCACAATTTCATATTATTTCATCAACAGTATACCACAAATACATACAATAGAAAATATCAACAATATATATGCATGTTAACGTTATGTGTGCAAAAGTATGTATGTTCAATGAAAGTGTCATTGATATCAACTACATTTTTTCACATAAAAAATGTGTTTCTTACACATAAATAAAATACATTTAATTTTTTATTATATAAATCCTGTGTGGGAATCAAACCCAAGATGTGCTTCTAATGCAGCTTGCAATGCAAGCACTGTAGCTTTCATGCCACAGTTTGTATACTCAATTTCACACACATCATCATTTTTGATTGCAGTTGTGGTAAGAAACTTGCACATGAGTTTCTTAACAAGACCTCATCCGAAAAAAAAAAAAAAATCACAAATTATATTAATTATATTAATTATACAACTTTAATTATAATGTTGTGGAAAGAAGTGAAGAATATTATATATGTATCTGTCAGAAAGAACTCAAAGCAGACAGACTATCATCAAAGCAATTAAAAAGCAAAGCAATAAAAAAACTTAACCACAAATAATATAAATAAACTATAATAATTTTTTTTTTTTTTAATTAAAATTACAATTGGTGTAATTAATCGGATTTTATAATAGCAGCGAAGGATATTAGCCATATCTATGAACTTCAGAGCAACGCA
This sequence comes from Polyodon spathula, assembly GCF_017654505.1. Lineage (NCBI taxonomy): Eukaryota > Metazoa > Chordata > Actinopteri > Acipenseriformes > Polyodontidae > Polyodon > Polyodon spathula. Next base: position 43,593,959 of record NC_054544.1, read on the forward strand.
TAATTATTAGGTTATGTGAGGTTACCTTTTAAAGTTTAGTTAACCCTACTACTAACACCCCACTCCACTTTTTTTTTTTTCCACTACTGCTTACGTATTAAGTTCTGGATAGCACTTCACAGTGGAAATATGCAATCTGATCATGTGCTTGTTTTATTGTGAAGAATACAAAAAATAAAGTCTTACATTTTTCAACATGTTGTACCTTTTTTGTGAATGTCTTTCTGGTTCTGACTTCTTTACACCTGATGCACAACTCAGTAAAGTGAGTTCAGGTTTCTGTTAGCCATGCAGTGCTCCGTTAAGGGTTCACCAGCACTAACGCTGGACAGCTCAGCCCGAGATTGACTTCTACTCTAGCACTTATACAAATCTGATGTCCTGTACGATTAATTGCCTGAATTATACACACTAAAGTCTGGGACGATATGTACTGGTTAACAATCACATTCCTTCTAGTTCCAAATTTGTACTTTTGAGTGTTCAAAGTTATACGGAAGAAACATTTGTATTCTATTGCTTATGATATAATTGGCCTTCATACATATTTAACAAATCATATACAGTATTACTGATAACAAAGGAACTTACTATGTCTAAGTATCAGAAACAACAACCAATCAGCAACTCTGCTTTGAGAAATGACAGGCTCCATTAGAGGATGATGCTAATGATATGACAAACACTGTAGGAAGTGACGACACATGCAATGAGGGTATATTACTTACTGCAGTTTTTTATGACACGTTAAATGGTTAAACTAAGATACATTTGTTTGCAGATTTAGTGCAAGACCACACATGAACATAAACCTTTTGACCTGTTCATTCCTTCAACTCAATTTTTGACATTGCCTAAATATTTCTCACAATATAAAATGAAGCTACTGTACAACCTATATTAATCAGACTGCCCTAGAGTAAATTACAAGATTTGTAGATCGCAATCTTATTGGCACGTTTTCAATTAAAGGCTGTGTAAGTTAAGGTTAGTCTTAATTGAGCAATTTAAAACACATCAATTAGAAATCACTACTTATATTATAAAAATCATTAGCTGTAAAACACGCACATAAACTGAAGCAAAGTAGTGTATCCACTTAGCACAGCATGGTTAAAACAAAGGAGTTGAATCTAGATGTGAGAAAACCACTTGTTACAGTAAGTACTATAGCAGGGATGTCGATAAAGATCGTTGTGGGGGAAAAAAATTGTAATACAAAAATCCACAATAATCAAGAAATATTTGAAGACTAATTCAACTGATTCGATGGAAAGAAGTGGATGTCCCAGCATGTAGAATTGTTCAAGCAGCTCGCAAAAAAAACCAAAAAACACCATTAACAGCCAAGGATTTAAAGAAACATCTGGCTCTTGTGCTGTAATAATAACTGTACAAAGGCATCTAACTACAAAGGCTTAGACGCAACCTTAATGTTGACAACAGCATTTGACAACGAACAATTCTATAATAAAAATGAAAAGGGTCTTGAATGATCTATTTAGTTAAGGGTATCAATACTTTTGTCTACAACTGTATGTGCAATCATGACAACTTCGATTGTGATCCATATATAAGCATAGCAAGACCATAAACATACCCATGACTGCCCACTAATATTTGTAGAAATTATTACTATACTATACTTCTAACTTATTGTTATAAGCATTTTTTTATTTAAAAAGTTATAATTTTAATATAGTGTTTGTGTTACAGCTGTGAATGTAAGCAACTATACTTTGTTTGTCTTACTTTTCAAAAGGTATTTATGACAGAACTTAAACCAGCCACATAATATGAAATACAATTCCACTGTTAGATCTCTTTATACACACATATATATATATATATACTATATATATATATATATATATACACACACACACTACAACGTGTGGTAAATACGTTTTTTCTATGTACAATGTTTATTTGTACTGTAATTAAACAATATTTCATGTATTTCAGATTTACTGCAAAGGCTCTTATGTAATCACATGAAGAAAAACTAAATATAATAAACTAATAAATGCCAATAAAAATGCAAACGTAACTTTGAGTAAGTAAAATGCCGAGATATGTTTTACCCTATCCTCTCTTTGCATCATGAAACGTAATAGTCACGTAATTCGTACACTAGCATGTCACCAGAGGTAATTTGGCAGGGGGGGCAAAATTTGCCATGATACCCCCTGTCACTGGTGTGCAGCACCAGCCAGTCCCGTCTCATCCAAATTCACGACCAATCACCACCAGTTCCTGCAGTCTGTGCCCGTTGCCCATAGTCTGCTGGACCAATGCGAAACACAACCCTTTCCACCCCAATCAATCATGTACTTCACAGACCCCACATGTGTTACAATATATTATGTAGTTTCTTTAGCATACTTTTAAATTAACGCATAACACATTTAACTGTACTAACTCACTGTGTCCTACTAACGCACGTTTGTGTACCTGTATTAATATATGCCTATTTAATTTGTGTATTTTTATTTTTTATTTTTTAAAAATCGTAGTACTCATTGGTCCCTCTAGCAAGTAAAACTGTACTGTTAAATTTCTGCCCAGCTACTCCAGTATAACCATAAAAAAGGGGAGGGGATAGTATGGCTTGAAGAGGTCTGACTATTGACTCGAGGAGGGGTGAGAATTGAATCAAGGAGGGGTAAGGATTGAATCGAGAAGGGGTGAGGAATGAATAGAGGAGGGGTGAGGAAATGGTCTTTCAGGATATAATTGTCTCAACTGAGCAATTCCATGATTGGTTGATTGAATCAGGTTTCTCTCATCAGGCCATTTGTATAAGCACCTGTTCGTTATATAAGGCACTCCCTCAGTTCAAACTAGAGGACGTTACAATGCAAGATCGTTTCTGCCTCAGAGCCTCGTTGTGGTCGAGAGCTGTTTGGTTGCAGGTGCCATCCTGGTTACAATCAGGGTTCGGCTCGCTGCAGGGCAGCAGGTTGAAGATTCTAGATTTTCTTCCTGGTCAGCATTTGGATAACACTAGATTCTACAGGATATTGCTAAGAACAAAGAAGGGCCGTGAGTGCGAACTGGAGGTTTAAGAGACTGGTGGGACTTCTGGTGTTTAGTTTGGGTGTTAGAGTGAAGTTGCACATTTAACTGTTTTAACATGAATAAAGCAGTTTTGCTTTATTCTGTACATGACTTTTTCGTTGTGTATTTATTCTGTTTCTTTTTTTTTGGTGTTGATTTATGTTGAACAACTATTATAATCCTGGCCTAAATCAATATTGTTTTTGGAACCATAGGATAAGTTACAGAATCATGTAAGAATAAATCATGGATTTGAATATAAACAATAACAAGTAGTTGTCATGCCGTCAAACATCTACCTCCAATGTTTTGATTCAAACACAGGCTCCGTTGAGAAAGTTATGTACAACATATTGAAACATTGGGCAGCTGGCTCTTTCAGCTTATATATGTGTGTGTGTGTGTGTGTGTGTGTGTGTATGTGACAGGGCTAGGAGCCCTAAAATGTGGTGTTTTGTTTTTGTATTTATTTATTTTAGGACGGGGTACTCCTCCGCCCCTGTGTTTTTAGTGTGTATTCTTTTGTATCTGCTTTGTTTTATTATAATTTATGTATTTATATATGTAATGGTGAAAAGCTGAGTTTTGTTATTGTTTGACAGCTCGGACTATCTCCTGAGTTAATTAATTGCTGCTAATCGGGAGATGGTCACCAGTATAAAAACCCTGCAGTTTAGCTGCTTGGGTGAACGGGAGCGAGAGAGAAAACAAAAAGTAACGAAAGTAGGAAGGAAACTGAAAGTAGGATCAGTGAAGGCTGCTGCCCAGCCTGACCTGCTTATTAGATTTATATTGTGTGTTTGTGACTTGTTTTGTTTATTATTTTATTTTGATCGGTGAGCAGTGTTGTTTTTGTTTAAATATGTTATTTCTTTTTGTTAAAGAAATGGCACTACAGCACCTTTTTGGCACCACATTATCTGTGTCTCTGCAGTTATTGCATTCTGGCCTGACATCACTACATCAGCCAACTATGTCACACGTGGTATTAAAAGTGGAGTTACCTCCTGGACTCAGGCCAGAGCAAGTACCTCATGTGAATTTTTTTTCTGGAAAAAAAAGGGAAAACACAGAAGACAACAGCAGTGAAAGCAGCAACAACCTCCCCAGCACTCAGACAGGAGCAGCGCAAGCATCCAGCGCCCAGGAGGGGCCACTAGGACGAACACTTCCACCTGGTGGAGGTATCGAGTTGGTGCCTGCTCTGCGAGCAGAGGGGCCATTCCATCCTCAACTGCCCCTGGCCTGGAAAGGAGGAGGGATGACTGGAGGGCAGCTGGGAGGCCTGGGAGGCTTGCCTCAGCATTCAGAACCTGTGCCCTGCCTGTGGGAAACTGGGTGGTCAGCTGCCCCACCCTGCTGGAGGAGGACGAGAGGGAGCACCGCGCCCGGGCGGAAGGAGTGACAATCTGCACCTTCCTATGGCTGGAAGAGGATCGCTTGCCGCTACTGTCTTCACCACCATGGAAGGGCTTCCTGTTGTTCCGTTCTCCACCTTCTGAGGGAAACTACCTGCCACTCCCACCTCCACCACCAGAAGCGCTAGAGCTACCTCCACCACCAGAGGAGGAGAGGGAGCTTTCAGCACCCAGAAGGGGGGAGCCAGAGCATCCAGCACCCAGAAGTGTTGTTTTGTTTTGTCTTTCTTTTAATTTTCTCCTCTCTGCACCCGTTCTCCACTCACCAAACATGCAACCCCGAGTGAGTGAAACATGCATCTATATATACTGTTGTGCCAGGATTCAATTACTAATTAATTATTCACTTGAATCCCAGCACGTGAACTAATTTGAGCAACCCTGTGCTCACATACTATTAAATACTTTAAATGCACATGAAATCCCTGTGCCTAAATACAACTATATATTTTGCTACAAAAACCCATTTATATCCCATGCACCAATACCTATACACCAACATTAACACACCACCCACAACATATTACACAAAATCCACACATGGCATTGACTAATCATCTGAAACCCTCCACTACAAAACTTGGCTTAAAGCGCAAATGGACATTACAAAACATCAATGATCCAAAGCACACATCAAGATCTACTTCAGAATGGTTCAAGAAGAATAGAATCAAGGTTCTGGAATGGCCTAGTCCTAATCTAAATCCGATTCAGAATCTTTGGTTTAAATTGAAGTTGGTTGTGCACAAGACAAATCCTCGAAATTTGAATGAATTGGAAAACTGCCTGGAATATTATTTGCTAATATTGCGCCTGGAAACATTGTCTTCTGATTGGGTATCACCATGGAGCAGGGACCTCTGATTCGTTTAGACTATTGAAATACAATATTAACAGTTGCTTTCACAGATTAGCACTAATGTGCACTATCCAATGTTACTTTAGGTAAGGTAGTTTGAGATTAGTACTATTTGGGGTATGTACTATTTGAGAATTCAGATAGAGGCTTGCCATTTCCTCTTCTTGTGAAGATATTGAATTTTAACTATTTAATAATTATTGTTATTATTACAGACTCTTTTATCCAAAAAGACTTACAGAGGTTAAAGCATGAACTATGCATCAAAACTGCTGCTGCAGTCACTTAAAATAGGACCTCGGTTTTACGTCTCATTCAAAGGCTGTCAAGTTATAACTACCAAAGGTGTTTGTCAGTGGCTGATTTTGTTTTTTCAAACCATTCTACTGCAGATTGTGAGATAAAAAGTTAATTAATTTTACCCAGACAGTTTCCAAAACAACACTGTTATTTTCCTAAGGCCACTAGTCATCACTGCTGTTTGTTGTAGCATCTCCATTGATCTCAATTTGAGCTGAGCGTTTCAGAGCCCATAAGACAGAAGCAGGGGATTGAAACAGTCCAGACACTTCACATACAGGATGTTGTCTGATTAAATCAGCCTGAGTCACTGAGGGGGTTATTAAAACAATCTTTCCAGATCTTATTGAATGCGTTCCCAAATGTTAATAAAATACATCAATACTGTATGTTGTGTGGTGTTACCTTCTCTGTTGAATAGGGTAAACATTCTTACCAGTGTTGTAAGAGGAAATTAATGATATTTGTTTATTTGTATTTATTTAAAGCCACGGGATAGGTTAACTGTATTGTGACAGATTCCTATCACAGTGTTTCATGTTCCTTTTACTGTCAAGTGCCCTTATGACAGCTTACCTGAATTCTGCAGAATTCTTATGCTTTTCCAGTGGCTATACTATCATTTGTCATGTTTTTAATATACTTTACCATACCTATTTGGGCTTTACCAAGTTTTCACTGTGCTTTATTGCACTTTGCTGTGCTTCTACTATGGGAATCTTTCATAAGAGTGGCAGTCAAGTTATACAGAATGTTAGTTTACTTACCATAAACCTTGTTCCCTGAAAGAGTAGCTGGCCACCAAGCATCATTTATGGGAAAACAAATACCAGAGCCGTCGCGAGGGAGGGAAGAACGGCAGCACACGAGGGACGACTCAGCTCTACCTGACCAAATGTCAGTGGTGCAAGCGTGCAACCTCAAGGGCCCTTGTGCCCAATGAAGGCAATGAGGGATCTATCACCTTAAGGTAATAGAACCTGGAAAAATTATCTGGCGTAGCCCAGCTGGCCGCATCACAAATCTCAGCCATGGCGGCACCTCTAAAAAGGGCCCATGATGTAGTCACACCTCTAGTGGAATGTGCGGCTATCCACCCAGGCGAGACTGTGTCTGCAATCCAATGTGACTGTCACTGCTTTGAGGGGGGCTGTCCCAGGGTCCGTATCCCGTGGCAGACAAAGAGCTAGTCAGAATGACACAATGCTCTCGTCCTCTCCACGAAGCATCTCAATGCCCGAACCGGACAGAGGAAATTCAACTTCCTATCCTGGAGATGGATGAAAGGACTCCAGTTCCACAGACTGATTCAAGTGGAAGGCTGTAACCACCTTGGGGACAAAAGCAGGGTTTGCACGCAGTGACACTCTGCTACCATCATCCCAAATACGCATGCAGGAGCTATGCACAGACAGTGCCTGCAGTTCACTAACCCGCTGTGCGGATGTGATAGCAAAGAGGAAGGCAGAAACTGCAAGATGACAGGCATGGGGTCATGACTATTAGTCCTGCACTAATTCTGGAAATATTTACACTTATAGGCTTACAGCGACCTAGTAGAATGCGCCCCACAACTGCGTCTGACAGCCCTAAGGCTGACCTGCAGTCCCTTTCAAGGGCCAGACCCACAGCTGGAGCCAGCCTGGCTCCCGGTACCAAAGCATACCTCTCGCCTGACTGAGGAGATCTAGGCGAAGCGGGATCTTCCAAGGCGGGCCGTTCAATAGCTGGCACAGGGTCGAGAACCAGATTCTCCTGGGCCACCTGGGGGCCACTAGGAAAACTGACACCGTCTCTGACCGGACCTCTTCGAGAAAGGCTGCGAGTAATGGCAGAAGCTGGAATGCGTAAAGGAGCATTTTGGGCCACACATGGGCTAGGGCGTCTCCTCTGAAACTCAGTCCTCCCTTCTCCATCCTCCCTCCTGTGAAACTCCTTCCTCTGACTCTCCCTCCTCCCACCTCTGACACTCCCTTCTCTGTCCTCTAAAACTTCCTCATCTCTCCGTCATTGCTCCCTTATCCCTCCCACATAATTTTGTTGGTCTGAAGAGATCAGCTAATAAAGAACCGTTTCTAACTTTTACGCATTTTTATTGGTTAGATTAAATGCCAGTCATATCACCCGGGAGACCAGCTACGTAATTGAATGAGGCATAGCTAACTAAACACATTGAACGTTCAAGAGCTGAAAGGAGTAATAATAATAATATTTTGTATCGTGTTGAAGTAAAAAATCATGCTTAAGTAAAAATCTCAGTATCGGGTATACATTATATATATATATATTATATATAATAGCTATATATATAGATATATATATCCTATATATATATATATATATATATATATATATATATATATATATATATATATATATATATATATGATATTTGTGCGAAAATAACGTTTTATTGCAATGTTCTTATTAAGGAAAATTCCTCGTTATAAACAGAGCTTTCCAAGAGGTCCATTTATTGCAATTAACATTTCAGTGCAAGTCAAAGCATGCCCAAAAAGTGTATTAAAAAATACACATACTATTTTAAATATATGCTCATTAAAAGCACATATTCTTGTAAGTTTATTTTTACAATAAAATTATTATATATTCTATATATATATATATATATATATATATATATATATATATATATATATATATATATATATATAGGGAGGAGGGAGTTTCAGAGGAGGGAGGACTGAGTTTCAGAGGAGGGAGGAGGGAGTTTCAGAGGAGGGAGGAGGGAGTTTCAGAGGAGGGAGGAGGGAGTTTCAGAGGAGGGAGGAGGGAGTTTCAGAGGAGGGAGGAGGGAGTTTCAGAGGAGGGAGGAGGGAGTTTCAGAGGAGGGAGGAGGGAGTTTCAGAGGAAGGGAGGAGGGAGTTTCAGAGGAGGGAGGAGGGAGTTTCAGAGGAGGGAGGAGGGAAGTTTCAGAGGAGGGAGGAGGGAGTTTCAGAGGAGGGAGGAGGGAGTTTCAGAGGAGGGAGGAGGGAGTTTCAGAGGAGGGAGGAGGGAGTTTCAGAGGAGGGAGGTCTGAGTTTCAGAAGAGGGAGGAGGGAGTTTCAGAGGAGGTAGGAGGGAGTTTCAGAGGAAGGAGGACCGAGTTTCAGAGGAGGGAAAGGGGAGTTTCATAGGAGGGAGGAGGGAGTTTCAGAGGAGGGAGGACTGAGTTTCAGAGGAGGGAGGAGGGAGTTTCAGAGGAGGGAGGAGGGAGTTTCAGAGGAGGGAGGAGGGAGTTTCAGAGGAGGGAGGAGGGATGTTTCAGAGGAGGGAGGAGGGATGTTTCAGAGGAGGGAGGAGGGAGTTTCAGAGGAGGGAGGAGGGAGTTTCAGAGGAGGGAGGAGGGAGTTTCAGAGGAGGGAGGAGGGAGTTTCAGAGGAGGGAGGAGGGAGTTTCAGAGGAGGGAGGAGGGAGTTTCAGAGGAGGGAGGAGGGAGTTTCAGAAGAGGGAGGACCGAGTTTCAGAGGAGGGAGGAGGGAGTTTCAGAGGAGGGAGGACTGAGTTTCAGAGGAGGGAGGACTGAGTTTCAGAGGAGGGAGGACTTAGTTTCAGAGGAGGGAGGAGGGAAGTTTCAGAGGAGGGAGGAGGGATGTTTCAGAGGAGGGAGGAGGGAGTTTCAGAGAAGAGAGGAGGGAAGTTTCAGAGGAGGGAGTTTCAGAAGAGGGAGGACCGAGTTTCAGAGGAGGGAGGAGGGAAGTTTCAGAGGAGGGAGGAGGGAGTTTCAGAGGAAGGAGGACTGAGTTTCAGAAGAGGGAGGAGGGAGTTTCAGAGGAGGGAGGAGGGAGTTTCAGAGGAGGGAGGAGGGAGTTTCAGAGGAGGGAGGAGGGAGTTTCAGAGGAGGGAGGACCGAGTTTCAGAGGAGGGAGGAGGGAAGTTTCAGAGGAGGGAGGAGGGAGTTTCAGAGGAGGGAGGACGGAGTTTCAGAGGAGGGAGGAGGGAAGTTTCAGAGGAGGGAGGAGGGAATTTCAGAGGAAGGAGGACTGAGTTTCAGAGGAGGGAGGACCGAGTTTCAGAGGAGGTAGGATGGAGTGTCATAAGAGGGAGGAGGGAGTTTTAGAGGAAGGAGGACTGAGTTTCAGAGGAGGGAGGAGGGAGTTTCAGAGGAGGTAGGAGGGAGTTTCAGAGGAGGGAGGAGGGAGGAGGGAGGTAAGAGTTTCAGAGAAGGGAGGAGGGAGTTAAGAGGAGGGAGCACATAATGACTCCTTTTTGCCTGAGGTACAAATAACTCCTAATATGGACACCGTACATTCCGGCTTTAGTACCAAGCAGTTCCTTAGCCTTCCGCTCAAAAAATGAATGTTGTTTGTTTTTATATATTTCATGCTGTCTTTCATAACTTTTGCAGGGTTAATAATGGCTTTATGTTTTTTATTCACAACACCACCACGTTGTTCTTCAACCCTTACAGTTGAACTTGCTGAAGAAGATTTCCTCTGCTTTGTAATGCTCCCGCTGAAATAGCTGTTACACCATATTAACCGGAGAATGTGTTACGTAACCTGAGAATGCATTCATTTCTGCACATGCTTATGACACATGCTGAAGCTAACAGATTTCAGCATGTCATAAGCATGCAGGGAAAATAAGACAGTCTCTGGTTTATTTTTGGAGGACTCCTTGAAAGCTCCTTAAGGCCCTTTAGGGGGCCGCGGACCCCCGGTTGAGAAGACATGGTATACTGTACTTCCATGGTAATGGATATGCTGAAGCCTAGATCAGAAAATAAATCAAAGTGTTTTCTAAAGAGATGGTGAAATGCAGTGCGCTTCAGCCCAGATAGAAATTCTGTTGGTGTTTGTACTATAAATGAACTGTCACATGCTGTGGTGTCTTGATGCGTACTTGCAGAGATTGAGATGGACACAACTGTATTCAAGTTTACTGGGAGTACACTACAGGTACAAATGCAGAAATGTTGTTAGTTTGGTATCAGTGTGTAGAATGAACCCTGTGGGTAGCGAGAGTGCTAAACCTCCATACAGCTACATGCAACATATGGAGCTGGATTTCAGAGCAGACATGTGAACAATACACATACCATACAAGATTAAATAAGTATGATATGCTTTGTTCCTAGAATTACTTAGAGTACTCATTCAGATGTCACAAGGACTGGATTTTCATCCAATTGCGCTGTTCATTATAGTATAATCTTGAATAATTGAATCGCTTGAATAATTGTGTATTGTGGTGCTGTGGTGCCCATCACAAGCAAAGCAGATGGGTTGGCTTAGAATAGAATACTAATCGCTGCTAACCGATGATATAAGGGCGGCTGAGAGAGAGAGAGAGAGAGGGGGTTGGAAAGTGAGAAGCATCTTGTCAAGGTACAGGACTGTTTCATAATATACAAAGACTATAGTAGCTACCCTTTTAAAAGTTTACAAAAGTATAACAAATTGTAATACAGCATAGTGAAATCATGATAAAAATAGCTTATCATTGTAAAACTCATAAGGATGGTAAAGCATATTAAATAACTTGAGAAAACATAGTAAGCTACGGTAAATGCATATTATAACCATGGGAAAGGCATGGGAAAACCAAGAAAGACGGCATTTGCACTGTACAATGACAATATTTTTGTTATCGGATAAAGGAGATGTCAGGTGCTTTGTTCATCAAGATATTTCTTTGGAATCAGAAGGAAATACAGAAAAGGTGCCAGCATCTTTTCTTTAAGCTCAGCGAATGTCATGGTGATTCTGATACCGACAAAAATGTATAAAATTCAGCTTGAAGTGATGTAACACTTTATTGTTTGTTTTAGATTATAGATGCTAATACCTTTGAAGATGCAAATACATTTGTGTTTGTGATTATAAATCACAATGATCAGTTTTAGCTGCTACTTTTAATTCATGTTATACTGTGTGTTTTGCAGTAACATATTGTATTGCAGATTGTGAGCGTTTAGGTTTAAGTGAGGCTAGGTTTCCAGATAGCATGGTATTAAACTGTAAATAACTTTATAGTAACAGCAGAAACAAAATACAGTTTTGGATCTACTGGGTTTAGAGTGTAGACAGTGTGATGGAATATGAGGGTATTAGGAACCTAATAAGGGTTGTCCAGGCAGCACTCCATCATTGATAAGGGCACTGTGGCAAAGTAGCTGCTGATTGTGAACAGGTGCAGAGGTGATGCAGTGCAGGAATAATCACAGACAGACAATTGTAATCCGGTTTGAAAAAAGGATGTTTTATTTGTCCTGGTCTGGTGACCAAACAATAGGCTCTGGCTATACACATCAATGTGTAAAGCATGGAGAACAAAAGACAGGGATTGCAGCCCAAATAATAAACACACGTTATCCGCCCTCACAATAATACTTGCCATGGTCACCAGTCCGGGTGCGTGTAGTAGAGCTCATTGTGAAAGTGTTGATTTGGCTTTGTGCTGGCCCAAGGTGACAGCTCTGGATATGTGTTAGCTGTCTGGTGGTTTATAAACTTAGGCAATTACTAACAGACACAAACAAACAAAGCACTCACGAATATTCTTAAAACACAGGTTTATTTCAGCAGTGGTTACTGCGTCTCTCACGGTCCTTCAGGTTCAAGTTCACAAACCTGTGAAGGAACTGATTATGATTCTCCATCTCCCTTATATGCTGTCACGCATGACCCCTTGGTAAAGGAATGCAGCTGCCTTTACAATCTGCGGCTGCTACATTGTTTCCCTTCCAGGTCAATACGTTCTTGCAATGGAGTCTCGCCTTTTTCCAGACTGACCGACTTCCCAACCCGGGGAAAGAACTGTCAAGCCAACCCATCCAAAGAACTTTGCCCTTGCTTAGCACCCTCACAGGTCAGTAGGAATATTTACAACCAAGGTTCATTATATTTCTGTCACAGGCATCTTAAGCCAAAATTCTTCATTTTTTTGTAAGGGCAGACCTGACTCACGCACTCATGTAATTTAAGTTTAATTAGGAAATCCAGAATAGCTGAGACAATATCTTATATGTATATACAGTGAGGCGCAGCTAATAGCTCAAACTGGGTTCCGAGTTCTTTTCGTCTGTCTAGGGACAGACGGATTGGTGGGTAATCACCTTCAGCATTTAGTCCAGGGCTTTAAACATAGAGCTTGTGTTTTTTTTATTTTTTATTTATTTGCCAAACTTAAAGGGACGGTATATTTTGAATATTTGTTGATAGTGCTTATCTGCATTCGTGACTACAGTTACTTAACTTACTATAAGTTAACCTAGGAAAAGCAAAGTGCACTTCATATAGCACCCAGTAGGAGGTGCTACATCACAATGAACACTCATAAACACAGGTGGAGTGCCAGGATCTGAAAGCAGGCACAGCCAAAGCAATCCAGTGTGGGCTTCTACAAAGACACAAGGGAAAGTTCTGCCCACTCCAGCCCTTTTAGTCAGTTCAACAATATAACTTGATCCTTGCCTAATAGTTGGGGTGATAACCCTGCATGTGGGTGCCAGTGATTGTGTGTACCCTGTCCATCATTACAGTTTTAACACTCTAATTCAGTAAAAATTTTAAAAATTTAAAAAAAAAAAAAAAAAAAAAAAAAAAAAAAACAACTGATAATAAAAAAAAAAAAAAAAAAAAAAAAAAAAAAAAAAAAAAAAAAAAAAAAAAAAAAAAAAAAAAAAAAAATAAAAAAAAAAAAAAAAAACAAAAAAAAAAAAAGAAACACAAAAAACTCATCAGTAAAGCTGACTGTGGAAGGGGTGTGGGTAATTCACTGACTAGGAGACAGACAGGTGTACTTGAAAACACCACACAGGTGCCCAGTTTTATTTTTAAACAGTTCTTGCTTTTTCCGGCAGAGGGCACTGTTGACTGTGGGCTGCCTATCAACAATGATAGACAGCACCACGGAAATACCACAGCTGGTACGTGAACAGCAAGTGCACTCGCAGGTGCGCAAAGAAATAATAATGAAAACAGAAGGCGAAAAGAACAATGGAAAATAAAACAGTAATAAAACTACAAATAAAAGGTGCTGCACTCGGCAGCGTTATCCCGGTCGTCGCTACCCGCACGACCCGGATCACCATCCTACTCTGTAGGCTAACTAACCTGTTCTGTTACAATACGCCGGGGTCTGCCCAAGGGTTCCCCGCTCTCTCTATCTCGCTATGAAACTCTTTGTTTCGCCTGATTTCCGGTCCTGGATCAGTGCTTCCGCACTCTCGTTGTGTCTAAGTGGGCAGACCTGAGGAAACAACGGAGCGTTAATTTATAGGGCTAACAATCTCCCAAGACGCGCCTCTCAGCCATTCAGAGACGGGGAAAGTCTACACACCCACTTTCCCAACTCCCCGTGTCACTGCCATGACTCACAGGTGGTTGTTGGACGACTGCCACCCTCTTCCTGCAGCCCGTGAACACGCCAGCAGAGTCAGCACAGATCTCTCCCTGTTACATATCCTTCCCCTCAGAATGACACCACCGGTTCATTTGAAAATCTTACACCCCCATGCCTTCCCGAGAAAAAAAATCTGCGATTTGATGCAGCTTTCCTGCTTGGTGGACTACCCTGAAGGCATAGGGCTGCAAGGCCAAGTACCACCGTGTGATTCTGGCGTTGCTATCTTTCATCCAGTGAAGCCATGCTAAGAGGGCATGATCTGTAACCAGGGTGAAGTGTCGCCCCAGGAGGTAGTACCGGAGTGACTCGACTGCCCATTTTACTGCGAGACACTCCTTCTCGATGGTGCTATAATTTTTCTTGCGGGGAAGGAGCTTCCTGCTGATATACAGGACTGGGTGCTTGCTTCCCCGAACCTCCTGCGACAACACTGCCCCGAGACCTGTCTCTGACGCATCCGTCTGCAGGGTGAACCTCTTACCAAAATCCGGGCTGCATAGTACTGGATTACTACACAGCCTCCGCTTCAAGGCGAGAAAGGCCCTCTGGCATGACTCCGTCCACTGAACCGTATTTGGGGCAGCCTTCTGGGTGAGGTCTGTCAAGGGAGCAGCGAGCGTAGCGAAACTTGGGATGAACTTTCTATAATAGCCCGCTAGTCCCAAGAAAGAGCGCACCTGGGTTTTGGTTGTAGGAACCGGCCAGTCAGCCAAGGCTTTCACCTTAGCAACTAGCGGTCTGATCTGGCCACCCCCTACTCGATACCCCAAATACTCCGACTCACTCTTCCCAATGGCACACTTCTTTGGGTTAGCAGTAAGCCCCGCCTCCCGCAAGGATTGCAGCACTGCCGCTACCTTACACAGATGACTCGGCCAATCCTCACTGTGGATAACCACGTCATCTATGTAAGCAGCGGCGTACTGCTGATGGGGCCGCAAGATGCGATCCATCATCCGCTGGAAAGTGGCGGGGGCTCCGTGCAACCCAAAGGGCATGGTCCTGAATTGGTACAACCCGAAGGGAGTCGAAAACGCCGTCCTCTCTCTAGATTCCGGGGTCAGGGGTATCTGCCAGTACCCCTTCGTTAAATCCAGTGTCGTCATAAAATGAGCCGTGCCTAGACGCTCCAGCAACTCATCTACCCGGGGCATCGGATAAGCGTCAAATTTCGATTTCTCATTGATTCGTCTGAAATCAATGCAAAATCGAGTTGACCCGTCTGGCTTACCGACTAAAACGACCGGACTGTTCCAGTCACTTTGGGACTCTTCTATTTCTCCCAGTCTCAGCATTTAATCAATTTCCGCTTTTATTACCTGTCTTTTATGCTCAGGTATACGGTACGGCCTCTGGTGAACTAACGCCCCCGGCTCAATATCAATGTGATGAAGGGCTACTCGAGTCTGCCCCGGGACTGAAGAGAACATGTCAGGAAACTCCGCCACCAGACCGTGAGCCTGACATTTCTGCATTGGTGTCAGATTCTCAGCAATCTGTACTGATCCTTTTCTTGCCAACACAGAAAGATCAGGTCCCAGGTCCGTGACGTCATCTGCATGCGCCACTAACAACGCCTCTGGCTGTAACCAAGGCTTTAAGAGATTGATATGGTAAATGTGTTTCTCTGTCTGTCGCTCCGGCTGGCAGATTTCATAGTCCACCTTCCCAACCTGGCGTGTAACCTCAAAGGGTCCTTGCCACTTAGCCAAGAGTTTCGACTCAGAACTGGGTACTAACAGAAGTACCTTATCCCCCGGCTGAAATGTGCGCAACTGGGCTCCTCGGTTATATTGTGTCTCCTGTCTGTGCTGCGCCTGCTGCAAATTGTCATGTGCCCATTTCCCAACAGACTCAAGACGTTTGCGCAGGTCCAACACATACCGGACGGTATTGGTCGAATTGTCCTGCTGCTCCTCCCACATCTCTCTGACCAGGTCGAGCATGCTCCGGGGTCTCCGCCCATACAACAGCTTGAATGGTGAAAACCCCGTAGAAGCCTGGGGAACCTCCCTGATCACAAAGAGAAGGGGAGGAATCAGCTGGTCCCAGTAACGCACATCACTATGAATAAACCTGCACTACATGTTCTTAAGGGTCTTATTAAAGCATTCCACCAAACCGTCGGTCTGAGGATGAAACACCGAGGTCCTAATGGTCTTAATTCCCAAAAGCTTACATGTTCCGCGGATTAGCCGGGACATAAAATTGGTGCCTTGATCGGTTAGTATCTCTTTGGGAATCCCCACCCGGGAGAAAACCTTCACAAGCTCGTTGGCAACAGACTTAGCGGACATAGATTGGAGGGGAATTGCCTCTGGATAACGCGTAGCATAATCCAGAATGACAAGTAGGTGGGTGTATCCTGCCGCACTCCTTTCTAGTGGCCCAACTATGTCCATCCCAATACGCTCAAACGGAGCTTCCACTAGGGGCAAAGGCACCAGTGGGGCTCTTGGAACGGCTCTATGGCTGGCCTTCTGACATTCCCCACAACGCTCACAAAACCGCTTAATATCGCCATCCAGCCCCAGCCAGAAGAACCATGACACAAGCCTTGCTTTAGTTTTATCCCTTCCCAAATGACCAGACAGGGGAATAGCGTGAGCCAGCTGCAACAAATCCTCCTTAAAGGGCTGAAGAATGAACAACTGATGACGCACTTCACCAGTCTGGGGTAATTTATCAACACGGTACAGTAGGTCTTGATAAATTTCAAAGTGGGGGTACGTGGCGGCGCGTCTGGGCTCAACCACCCGACCATTAACCACCGCTGCTTGGTCAAAGAGCCTGCCCAGCACGTTGTCACGCCCTTGCTCGAGTCAGAAGTCACGGGAGCGAGCTAAGAAATCAGCTCCCATGGCTTCCAACTCGGGATCAGGTCGGTCCCGAGCAGAGGCAGCCGAGCCATACCCCTGCGCTGGCTCCGCGACCTCTCCCCCAGACTCTTCATCAACCGCCCCCACCTGAAAACCTGAACACCTTAAATCTATGGCAAAACCACTCTGGATCGCGAAAGGGAGAAATCTCTCCAATTACTTCCTCTTTCTTAGCCAATAAAGAAGACGGGGCTGTCAGAGCAGCCAACCAATCTTTAAACTGCTCACAGTCCCGTCCCAGAACTACTGGTACCGGCAATCAAGGACATAATCCTACCTGCACCTGCGTCACCTTTTGGCCAATAGTCATACACACATTGATCTTGGGATAAGAGTGGACATCCCCATGAATACATTTAATATGCACCCGTCCCAATATGCGTTTATGCCCCGGTGAGATTAGGCTCTCCTGTACCAGAGACTGACTACACCCCGAGTCCAGGAGAGCCTGGGTTTTTTTTACCATCCACTGTCACAGGAATAACAAAACCCTTGTGCTGAAGTGACTGAGGTAATTGAACGCGCCTACCTGGTCGGCTGAGGTCACACTCCATCACGGGGCAGTCCTGGGAGAGGTGGCCCACCTTCCTGCACGTCCAACACCTTGGTGGGCTGGTTTCTCTCCCCGAAGTTTTGGAAAGAGGGGGAAACACTGGAGCCATAAAAGGGGCTCGCCGATAAGGCGTCCGCGCGAGACCCCGGTCCGACACTGCAGCAGCCCGTGGGTATCCCCACCCTGCCCCAGTACCTGGGACGGGAGCTCCCGCCGACACCCCCCGACCAAATCCTGGACTACCCCTTCCCCCCAGTCCCTTTGCCCTTTCCGGGGCCAGTTGAGGGGACGATCCAGTAGCCGCACTCCTCCCGGGCAGTTTCGCGGGCGTTGGTTCCGCTGCCTGGTACCGCTCGGCAAGTTCGACCGCCCGGTCCAGCGTGTCTGGTGCCTGCCGCTGGCCCCACAGTCGAGGTTCCGGGGCTAGACATTCCAGGAAGCGCTCCACCACGATCATCTCCACCACCCTGGCTTTGGTGTTCAGCTCCGGGTTCAACCAACCCGGGGCGTAATCCTTCAGATGGTGGGCGATGGCTCGTGGGTGCTCCCCTACCGCAAACTGCTCCTCTCGGAATTTCTTCCGATACCCCTCCGGTGTGGCCCCCACGCGATTAAGGATGACGGTTTTCAGCGTGGGGTAATCCATCATCCGATCCGGGGACAGCGTTCTCGCCGCTGCTTGCGCCTCCCCCGTGAGCTGAGGAAGCAGGTAACTAGCCCACTGGGCTGGAACCCCCCCGGCCGAGGTCGCCATGACCTCAAACACCTCTAAATAGGCGTCAGGTCAATCCTCGGCCGTCATTTTTGTGGGGCGTTGTAACTGGGGGTCTGGAGCTGCGGGTCTAGCCGCCCCCTGCACTGCTGCGGTGAGCGTCTGGCGCAGGAGGTCCATCATCGCAGCAAACTGTGTGGCATCCATGGCTCGTCTGCTCCTTCCATGGACGCACTGCTTGGGGCAATGCCAGTGAATCCCACTATTGACACCACGTGTGGAAGGGGTGTGGGTAATTCACTGATTAGGAGACAGACAGGTGTACTTGAAAGCACCACACAGGTGCCCAGTTTTATTTTCAAACAGTTCTTGCTTTTTCCGGCAGAGGGCACTGTTGACCGTGGGCTGCCTATCAACGATGATAGACAGCACCACGGAAATACCACAGCTGGTACGTGAACAGCAAGTGCACTCGCAGGTGCGCAAAGAAATAATAATGAAAACAGAGGCGAAAAGAACAATGGAAAATAAAACAGTAATAAAACTACAAATAAAAGGTGCTGCACTCGGCAGCGTTATCCCGGTCGTCGCTACCCGCACAACCCGGATCACCGTCCTACTCTGTAGGCTAACTAACCTGTTCTGTCACAATACGCCGGGGTCTGCCCAAGGGTTCCCCGCTCTCTCTGTCTTGCTATGAAACTCTTTGTTTCGCCTGATTCCCGGTCCTGGATCAGTGCTTCCGCACTCTCGTTGCGTCTAAGTGGGCAGACCTGAGGAAACAACGGAGCGTTAATTTATAGGGCTAACAATCTCCCAAGACGCGCCTCTCAGCCATTCAGAGACGGGGAAAGTCTACACACCCACTTTCCCAACTCCCCGTGTCACTGCCATGACTCACAGGCGGTTGTTGGACGACTGCCGCCCTCTTCCTGCAGCCTGTGAACACGCCAGCACAGATCTCTGCCTGTTACACTGACATTTCAAGAAACACAATCTACAGCAAGTAGTAATGGTCCTATTTGTTTGCCTGCAAGGGTTTATGCACAGACAGCACTTTAAGAATGACAGTATTATTGGATTAAGGAGATATCAGTCAGGTGCTTTGTTTCTCCAAGAAATCTGTCTTTGTCAGTCATTGCAAGTTGTTGGTCGGCTTAAAACACTGATTACCAAGGCTTTAAAATCAATTTGTCCCATATCACTGTGGCAAACATATTTGTTCTTTCCTGTATTTGGAAAAGTGCACATTCCAGTACCACGGTATAGATTTAAAAAGTATACTTTATAACCCTAAATCTTTATATAAACGGTATATATGTCATTATATATATATATATATTATATATATATATATATTTTATATATATATATATATTAATTTTTTTTATCAGTATATATGTCCTTAATTATAATTCACTAGTGTTTCTGTATGTTTAATATATTCTGGCAACATGTTTTAGCTGTCACAGGGAAAGCCTGTTGAGCAATTTTGTTTTGAAATCTTTCCTTTGCAGTCCTTGAGTGATGAATGATGACATCACCAGAGGTAACTACTGTGTCATAGTTCTGCAAATATTGAAATGAAACAGCCTGTCAATACGTGATACTACCCTTAAACTTCATTTCCATTCATTATATAGGTCTCAAATGTGCAGTTTTGAAAGAAACTCATGTTAAAGCAAACATGTATTTTCGTTTTAAAACAAGATGTCTAGAACCGCACGAGCTTAAAGATAGTTCTCAGTTTTGTGCCTTTCTTTCAGGAAATCTGTTACAATTGCCATTCCTGGGTCATTTAACCTCATCATGTCTTCTGGTTTAAATGGTTACTGGCTGAAAGCATGTCAATAAATAGGGGAAACAGCTGGTGGTTTAATGACGGGAAATAAGTTATTGAAGGGGTGCAGACAGTTTCACCAAGGAAGGGCACCACTATTTGAAAGCATGGCTTGTGCAAAGTGATTCCTTAATTTGGTGAAGTACCAGATATAATGTTGTATAATAAAACTTCACATTTGAGACCTATATAATAACACATAAGACTTGTTAGTTACAATTTCTATAATAAGAATGCTATAACTTTGCTAACGAATAAGAAATACTCATTTGTATTGGTTGCACTCCCAAGCTAAATCCCTTCTCAAGTTAACAGATTTGGAAACTTGTTGTCTTTCCGAAAGGAGACTCCACCCATCAATCTCATACATTACCAGTTTGACCAGTTAAATAGGCCCACAAACTCCTGTCGTTTCTTTGTTTGGTACTCTTTCCTGGCACTATAGATTTGACTCCTCGATCTGCTAGTCGTATTTCAGCTCCTGAGAATCCAGCTACTCCCGTTCGACCTAGCTGCAAGAGAACTGCAAGTCTCGGACGCCTCTTCAACGTGCTGTTCCAATTAAAATAAATAAATACCAGTCATGGAAAATTCTACGGCTTCTCAATACATTGTACTCCAGGAATATTTCTTACACCGCTGGTGCTTCCTGTGAGGACCTCATCTCCTTGCTAAATCAATCTGAGGCATCAACCTCCAAGTCTCCGGTCCCGTCTTCATTCAGCGAGGCCTCCACTGTTCAAGCTGCCCAGTCCGGGTTCGATTCCCCCGGCATCAGCCCTAAGTCTCCCACGCATGCCAGCTCTGTCTCTAATGCGGACATCCTTCAATCCCTGCAAACAATGCAAGCTTCAATCTCTGGGTTGGAGACTCGACTCTCCCACCTTGAATGCCACCCCGTACCTCTCGGTCCTTCTGCATCGTCTTTCCTCACCACTCAATCTCCACTTCCAGCTGCGGCTCCCTGTTCAAGCCCACTCAATTCCGGCCCTTCTTTTAATCTTTCCACTGCAGTAGCCAGCTCTGATTCCCTTAAACCAGCTTCCCTGCTGCCCAGACCAGCCTTGGTATTCAGCAAACGCCGTACTCAAATCCAAGAAGGTAGGGATATAAATCTAGTCCTTTTGCTTATCTCTTCCCTCGAGGTACATGACAACAGAATGTTGGACTGCGGGGAAGTATCCATCGATTTGAAATCCAAGACCCTTGGTTGTTCAAAAAACTTACTTTGGCAGAGTTTGTTACAGCATTCAATCTGTAGAGGGACATTCTCTGTGAAGCATTTCCCGCGCGCTGTCTCGTAACTGAGTTGTCCATGAGATATGGAGGTTCAGCTTTTTACGACTACCGCAAATCCTTTTCAGCTAAGGCCGCTGCAATTCTGGAGCAATTTAATATCAGGGTTAACTGGGGCATTTTAGACAATGAGTTGTTTTGTTGCCACTTTGCCGGCCTGAAGGTTTTCACTTGTATGGTTTGCAGCTCCAGTTTTCACAGAACAAACCTCTGCCCCCTTTCAGCCCAGTCCGTAAACCAGCAAATGCAATCCCACGTCTCGCCTGAAGTTCCAAGCAGCAGTTCCTTCCAACCTCAGTTTTCAGTTAATTTACCTCGCCAGTCCCAGGGTCCTTATAATCCTTCTCTGCTCATTCAACCAGCCCAATCGAACGACTAATGAAGGAGACAGGTTCTCTTTTCCGGCGGGAGACAAATATAGTTCCTTCACATCTGTAGTTTCCGCGGCGACAGCCACAGCAAAAGCGGCTGTCCCAGACGCTCCCGAACTGCGTCTGCGCAGAAATGACTAATCCTCCCGTCCACCTCCATTAATACAGTAGCGATGACGATGGCTCTCGCAGATCACCCTGATAGAGTTTTTGTTATATTATTTCAGGTCTGAAACATGGGTTCCCCACTGGTATTTTAACTCCTCCTTGGAGTTCCTCTATCAGAGGAGAAAACCTTGGGACCTACCACCTGCCTGGAATTTCTTGGGATTGAACTGCACTCCAAGGAAATGGAGGAACGTCTCCCCCAAAACAAATTAGGTCATATGTCAGACGTTTTAAAATCCTTTCAGGACAGAAAATCCTGTACTAAACGCAAACTCCTCTCTCTACTGGGCCATCTTAATTTATTACAAGGATCATCCCACAAGGACGGTCATTTGTTTCTTTTCTGTTGAAATTAGCATCTTCTGTTGTCGAACTGCAACACCACATCAACATCAATGCGGGGTGCCAGACAGATATTAAACTATGGTCCCTCCTCCTCTCCAACTGGAACGGCATTTCCCTATTTTGCAACGACTTGCCTACTTCTGCATACTCTCTCGGTCTCTATACTGATGTTGCCCCCTTGCGGGGCTTCAGTGGTATTGCAGGATCCAAGTGGTTCTACGGGAATTGGCCCCCCGATTTCTCGTCCCTATCTTCCACAGAACAATCTTCAGCACTGTTTGAATTGTATCCTATTATTGTCGCAGCCGTAATTTGGGGGCATAAATGGTCAAAAAAGGTCATAACGTTTAGTTGCGACAACCTTTCCACAGTAGCTATCATTAATAAAGGCAGATCATCTTCCCCTACAATCATGAAACTTATGATAAAACTCACCTGGGTTTTAGTATTGGGGAACTTTATAATCCAGGCATATCATGTCCCAGGTTCAAAATATATAATTGCTGACTGACTCATTTTAATTTCCAGAAATTCCACGCTCTGTTTTCAGGAGACCCCCTACCGGATCCATGTCCACAGTTCAAGGACCTCATACTGTACTAAATCAAGCATCTCCCAACATCCAGATATATGAATCTGCAGTCAATCCCATGAATCAATCAGTTTCACAAAACACCAGAGCTGCTTATAACACAGGGTGGCTGTCTTACACCAAATATTGTTCCATGTCACATTCATGCCTTCTGAATCTTCCATTATAGAATTCATCACTTATTGTTTTTAAATTGCAATCGCTCCCTTACATTGATACATGTCAGATCTATAGTTTCACTCTCGCTTGCTCTGAATCACTATCCCTACCCCATCTCATCTTCCTCAGATACAAATGCTGCTCTGTGGGATTCAACAAACTGCTTCCAAACCTTCATCCTCCAAGTTGCCGATCACTAAGGAAGTCCTGGAATCCAATCAACACTGTATGCTCTGGCTGCTTTTCTCCTTACAAAGATGCCCTCCTGGAAGCAATGTTTGCTTCGGCCTTCTGCAGATTTCTACGATGTGGCGAGATCAGGTGCCAGAGCCAGTCATTCGACCCATCCTCGGACCTCTGCATGGGAGATCTCCATTGCCAATCCCAGGTCATAGGAGATCTCCATCGCCAATCCCAGGTCATAGGAGATCTCCATCGCCAATCCCAGGTCACATACTCCTTACTTTTAGAACATTCAAAATCAGACAGAGAAAAGGTGTGCATGTTTACTTATCTAAAACACATAGTGCAACTTGTCCTGCCACTGACATCCACGCATTCATATCATACCTGTCAGTACTGGGCAGCGTTTAGCTCCTTGAACCAGGCAGGACCAAAGTAATAATCATGCTCTATTTCCATTATATCATTCTATCCTGCATTCGTCAGTGTGGGCTATTGATCGGTCATATAATTAATTTTACACATTATCAATGGACATTACCCACATTCCTCAACACGGGTGGTGGTTAACTATGCAAACAATAGCGGCACCCTTATTTATTCTGGGGGTAGGTGGCCCCATGTGCCACTTGTCCTGCCCGCTGGCCGAGCCATTCTTAATCACTGTATTGCATTATCTGAGCATGGCCAGCATAGGGGCGGCTATCGAGCTCCAATGGATAAGGCCATGAGCCAATGGTAATGTGAATATATTATGTATCTGCTGGTTATCATGTTCATGTCGGGCATATCTGTTTGTCAATTGTTCATGTGCCATCAGGCATATCTTTCACACCCAATAAACTGTTATTTTTACTACTAAGTGGATTTCTTGTTTCTGAAAAGATTGTTCCTCTTCAGTTTCAGACTTCTCGTACAATAATATTCTATTTTTCTTTCTTGTTTCAATATTGTGCTTGTTGACCAGGTGATGGATGTCTTTCTGTGAACCGAAGAGATAATGGTTGTAAACTTTCCATCTCAAAGACATTTAACTTCTGTAATCGCTGATCCGTAGTCCTGCAGCAGGCAGCTTGTTACCGACAATGGAGTAGAAAATATTTACAGGCTTTGCTGCCGCTATAGACGTCAACACAGTAACAGCACATTAGCAAAAGCATAATGAATACCCAGTCGAGAGAGATTGGTCTGGCCTGGGGTTGTTTTTCATCCGGTGCTCAGAACACAGTGTAGAACCTGCCTGTCTGAAAAGAGAATGGAAATTGAGCTTCTTGAGTACTACTTTTGACAATTGAAACCATGTTTTGAATGGGAAAACATAGAAACTGCGAGTTTATATCAGTTCCTGCTCCTCCCAGGAGAGTCATGGGTGACGGTAGACCCAATTGATAGATTGATAGCAGAGGTTTTTACTTTTTATTTTAGTGGCTGTTCCCTCTCTTTTTTTTGCCAGTGAGGTGTATCAGGGGTGAAGGGCAAAGCAGTTCAGTTATAGCGGTAGGTACTGGAACAAAATATTACAATTAAAAGTCTCAATAAGAAGACATTTTAGACGAGAGAATTCAAATCATTGGCCTGATTACATTTACTAATAACTCAATATTGGAGCAACCCAAACCATTGTAAATGATTGCAAATACTATTAGTACGGGAAATGTAAAAAATAAATTCAAATTACTATTGAAGCACATTGGAGTGAAGAGTGGATGATAGAGGGGTCAACGAGTGGCTTACCCTCCAGAGGGAGCAACGCATTGGACCTGTGCTCTTGTGGGTTAGGGAGACAAAGCCATCAGGCATTGTTTCTCCTCATTGCACTACAGCGGACCCTACTGGCCAGGCACCTGGTGAGCTCAGGCGGAATTCTTCCCCACTGAGGAGTAAGGGGATTTAGGAGATATCTGACATACGCTCTCGAGTTCCTGCTTAAAAAGAGACAACTGGCTTAGTTGTGGGATCAATAGGAAGCCCACTGAATTCACTTCTCCTGAGCTGCTGTGGGGAGTTGCCGCAGAGAGGAGATGTAATTGAGCATTCTAATTTGGGGAGAAATTCAGGGGTCAAAGAATTGTGCCCTCTAAAAAAAAATAAAAATAAAAAAAATAAATTCATTAGTGAAAGAGGCGCTCATCTTTGCTGCTATGCCTCTGATAACACTGGCGTACAATCTGCTTTATTACTGAAAGTAACATTGAGCCGACTGAGTGACAGTGTGTAAACAGGCTAAGTCACATTGGCTCGTACTCAGCACCATTTAAATGGCTGAGCAGCAGCCAGACTTGAGTCATAGAGGCTCATTTTTCATTTTCATTTGGCTTAGTGAATGCATCATTATAGGAAGATATTTCACTACGCCTGTAAGTGACAATAGCCCCATTCTGCAGTGTTAACATGTCATGTCACACAAGCATAAAAATCCTCATAAACTCCTCAGTGGGGAGGAATGTGTCAACTCTTATGAAAGAAACTGAAGAGAGTTAGAATGTAGAACTCCAACAGAGCTCTGCTGGGGATGCAAGGCTACAGGACTAGCTAATGCTACAGGACCTCAAGCAAAGGTCTTATTACTGAATAAACAGGGCATATGACTGCATGGTTATAATAGGCGTGTAAAAGGGTTGAAGGATCTAACATAGAGACAGAATCACACATTGCAGTTCAGCATAATGGGCACTTTTCATCATCCAACTAATACCAACAATGGTAGTTCTTGTATTATCGCAAGGGCATTCATTAGTGCACTCTTCAAGGACTCCCTTTATAATAATGTTCAAAAAGGTTTCATAACATTAGAAAATGTACAAATGAAAGGAGTCCATTTGGCACTTCTAAGCTAGTCCAGTTTCTAGTAGCAGTTGATTGAGCTCCAAACTTTGTAAAGTTGGGTCTTAAAGGAGCCCTCACCCCTCTGTTGAAGAAGTGTCTCCTTCCCTCTGTCCTAAGTGTTTCCATTTAGTTTCCTGGTTTCTGTGTTGCACATTTTTGGTTAAGGTTAACTTTGTCAACTCTTTGATGGATCAATGAAACCATTTTGGTGACTTGTTGTTTAGTTTGGACTTCTTAATCTTTGGGATGAATTAATCCTGCATTTCCAGCATGAAGTTTCCCCACAGTCTGAAGTTTCAACATTCAAATTCCCATATAAATTGCACAAAAGAACACATGCATGACTTCTCAAGTGCACTGCTGTGAATTAGCTGATTGATTTCCAGCTTACCTGCAGACTTTAACACAGAGCTGTTTTCGCCCAGGGCAAAATAGATAATTTTGTTTTTCAAACAGCTGTCTGGCACAACAAACACAAGTTGTCTTTAGGCATGGCAAGACACGAACACACCACTCTGCTGGTGGTCTTTACAAATCTAAACTTTTTGTTTGAGACTTATGCAGGTGGAATTTGGTGCTAGATAACAAAATGTTGCGGACTGCTGCATTACTCAATGTTTGTTTCCTGTATTTAACACTGCTGTTACTGCTATGTTTGTATGTATTGAGTGTATTAATGAAGTGATTGCTATTTGCACATCTATTCATTTTCAGCATTGAAATGTTTCATGCATTATATTTTGCCCAGACAATGAATACATTTTTGTAGTTATTTTGGTTTTGTAGCTTGAATATTACTCATGCTTTATTACAAAGTATTAAATGGATCTGTTTAGTGTATGTGGTATTGCAACTAGGTGGTGAGTCAACTATTTAAATACAGTGTATAGGAACATATAATCATTCAACTGCATGTACTGTTCCAGAAACTTTTATCTTTATCTCAAAAATAAATATATTTTTATACTTTTACTAAACCTGTTTTTGTGTCTGCATTTTATTATTTGACAGTGTCATATTTACATTGGTTTGCTCTCTCGGTCTTCTACTGAGTTCCACAGACTGGAATCACCTCCTTTTATATACTGGCCAGGGAAAGATTATACTGAGCTGCCATCCTGCAAAAGAATACTGCAGCCTCCTTATTATGCGTGTAGGTGAGTCAGAATGCTTTGACAAAATCAGATAGTAGATTCAATTAGATGCCTAAGTAGTTTAGAATCCAGCCCTTGATATGCTTTCACAGGGCTGGTTTTCCTTATAAAAGTTTATCATAGTATTTTTGTAGTTTCCAAAGCTTTCCCATGCATTTACCATAGTTTACCCTGGTTTGCAGTGTTTATTAATACACATACCTCAATATTCTTTACAACGTTTATCTATGCTTTACCAGGTTCAAATCGTTTTTTAAAAACCATTTACAAAACTATATGTAATAAGAGTGACATATGTACATAAAGACAGGCCTCCTTATAGCCCAATATTTGTATAGGTCTTCTTCAACTTTCATAACAATTGAATAAGTGGTTCTCTACAGCAGTGGATCCCAACCTTTTCTCTGCCGCGGCACACTTTGATATCTTAATTTAGTTTTTGAGGCACACTACCATGTTGTCTCAAATGAACTCTTTAAGTACAACTCTCTAATCACCCCATTTCAACTGTTTACTACCCTTGCCATTCCTCTAACTTCATTCATTTTATTATATTATGAGTATTTTCAGTCGACTCACACATTCACACCAACAAGACGCCAAATAATAGAAAAAAATGTGTTTTATATGCTGAGCAACAAATCATACAAAAGTTGTAGCAATCAAGAAACATAAAACTTTGAGAGAATACAATGACATGTATCTGTCACAGGTGACGAACTGCAGTGTTTGTATTGCTGTAATTTTTTCTTTCTCACTGTGTATTGTTTTGTTGAATCTGCTGCACTGAAACCTTTGTTTTTATTTTTGACTGCACTATCTGTGTTACCCCAGTGCACTTTCACCAGCACTGTTGAGTAGGTCCTGCCTTAAGCATACTGCCTGACCGGTGATTGGGTGAGCAAGGGGAAGGGGTTGTATAAAGGGGATGGATAGAGAACCAGGAAGTGGAAGCATGGGGGGGAGCCAGGGAGCCAGGGAGCCAGGGAGCCAGGGAGCCAGGGAGCCAGGGAGCCAGGGAGCCAGGGAGCCAGGGAGCCAGGGAGCAAATGGTATTTGGAAGAAGGAGGATCTAAGACTGGCGGTGTGGAACACGAATGGGAGCTTTATAAACTTTTGGATCATTCTTTTGGATATTGGGACTTCATCGGAGCACAGGTAATACAGCCATTCGTTTTGGGACTTTACTTTCTTTGTGGTTGGATTGGAACTGTGTTTTGTTTATCTTTTGCTGCAATTGTTTCTTTGTTTTTGTTTTCTTTTTTTGGCTGTATTACCTCCCTCCTAGCCTGTATGCTGCATCTTATTTGACATTACCTGGTGCATAACTATTATTACAGTATATAAAGAAGGAAGAGACTGATGGTTTTATTAAAAAGAGCTGTTTTTTAACATAACTTTTACTGACTGGTTACAAGCCTGGAAACTATTTGGAGGCCGCACCAGGGGCTATATTGTGGTAGCCCCGGTATTTTCTTTTTGTGTGTGACTCCTTTTCTTTTTTGTGCGTTCCCTCTTTGTGCTGCTCTTGTAAGATGGGGCTGCCACCTGGGAGGAGGAAGGAGGGAGTCAGTGGCATGGTATTGTGCGGTGGTGGTGGATTACTTGCCAGGACGGATGCAGCAGGCTCGGTTGGGGTGATACGGCACTGGGAACCTGAAAAGACACCAGCGAGGGGGGTAGCATTCTGATTACATTCATTGTGCGATTTCATGTTAAACGTGTACAACTGGGAGAACTGTAGCAGATACTTACCGTGTGCATTGTTCCGAGGCACGACTGGGGGCAGCTGACGACGGTTATACTTGCCAGTTCCAGAGTTCAGGAGAGAGCAGCAGAGACGTGGGTTCCATCCAGGCTGGAGAGACAAAGAGGGGGAGGCAGGCAAGGGCACAAGTCCAGCTAAAGGGAAGTAACCAGCTTTGCTGGATTTAGGAGGAATTGTGAACCTGCTTACTTGTATTTCCTCTTCCCTGAAAGCTACTTTTGACCTTTCCCAGGTTTCCTGGCATCTCCCCTCTGCATTCTAGTGTTGGTGGCAGATTGGAGGATTGTTCCGGTGGGTGTAGCACCTCCTGGAGGATGACGATCTCAGGCAGGGACGGTGAGGGAAGCATACCACCCCCCTCTTTGGACTCTTTGATCTTTTTCCATTCCTTTGCAGGATTCTGGACTACTAACTACGAACTGCATTATTGTTGCACTGTGTCTCCTTTGTTGGATTTGCTGTGATTAATCAAATGTTTTTTTTACCTGCGGGAGGGTAGCTTCAAGTCGTATTTCTAGACTTTGTATTTTTGTTTGTTTTAGTGGGAGCATCCTTGTGTGTATTTTTAAAGTAAACCTAACCCTGTGGAGAATTAATAGTTTGTTTTATTCATTTTAAACTTGTTGCCGTTGTGGTGTGCGGAACCCTGGGGATCAAAAAGAACCTTTGTAGGGATAATTTAAAAAAAGGTCCTTGCCCTTCTGAAACCCAAGGTGGCGTAGTTGTCTACTTCTATTCAAGTTCTTTTCGTATACTGGTTATCGCTGTCACCCTACCTGTGGCATATTCTTTACCTATATTATTTAATTCCTGTGTTGAAGCTAATTTAATACAGAAGAATTCATTTGATGTTTATCCTGTATGTGTTTTTGTCCTTTGCCACAAGCTCAGCGACCACGTAGCTTGCTTCCAGCGTTTTGTCAGAAACAGTTGCACAGACTGTCATCAATTGTGCTTGCTTTTCATTTTGATCCCTCAAAAGCTTGAAAAAAAATTGTCCTTCTTGGCAAGTGTTGAATGTTTGCTTGTAAGGTGTCTTTTTAACTTACTTGGCACCGTGGTTTGAGAATTTCTCCCTGCACAGGAGACATTGTGAAAGAGGACAAGATGGTTCCCCTGGAAATGAAAATCCATATTGGAGATAGCTCACACAGAAGTGTCGGTTCACCACTTTCATTTTCTTAGTTTCATGTTCAGCTTCATCACTGCAAGTATATGTGGAAGCACCAAAATTATTTTCTTCAAATTCCATTTTTGTGTCAAATTCGAAATTCACAGCTGTAACTTTTAATATTTTTGTAAGATTTCAAAAGCACACTGACCGCCACATGACTCCAGTAACATCACGTTCATGTGAGCGTAGTGTAATGTTGCGTCTGTCATGTCCACCCGGAGAGAATCTTACAGACTGCCATCCGGTTCTGACACTAATTCAAACACAAGGGAAGCCTTTCTTTTTCTCACATAGTTTTTACAAAAATTCTTCCTGGTCATGTCTAACGGCACACAGATTAGGAAACATTGCTCTAGAATCTCAAGTGTGGAGAAATCCAGTATCATATTCCATTCTTTAGTTTTGTATTAGTATAGCACTTGCTGCAAAATCCAATTTTCTGTAAATACGAACTCATTTAATTTGCCATATAAGATATTAGTGCTTTGCTTGATTTACTTTACTCGGTTAGGTATCAATATTATCATCAGTTAAAGTTAATGATGTCCTTATTTATTCATTAATACAGAAACACATTTTTTGGTGCTGTAGGGCTCATTGATTTAGATTTAGTTTCTGAGTGAATACCTCAATAAAGATGGTTAAATAATTTGTGGATTACCCGTTTGGTCATTATTAATTAATTCTAATTAATGTGATGTTTAGAAAATAGCGGTACGTACAACTGCCCTTGCTTTAGAGCCACGAGTCACTGGCTAAAGTTTTTGCAAGATTCCACAAGCAATACAAACTTTTAAAACAACTGGGTCCCAAGAGCTTAGCCAGTAAAAACACTGCTGCATGGAGTGTAAGGTGAGTCAAGTGATCAGGCTCTTGCTGGTTCAAAACCTGGTGGTGCTGAGTTGTCACCTTGACAGGGGACCCCTGCAGGCTTGTTCAGTTGCTTGGCAACACCCGCTGCTTAGATTTGTCAAGGGAAAAGACCTGATTGGCTAGGCAGCAGGGAATGATTTTTTAGAAGCTTCTCATTTTTCAAAACTGTTTTATTCAAAAGAAACTTAATTAATTAGTCCTTAATGTTTTGTGAACAGGGCACAGAAAATGTGTTGGCACAGTTGTCAGTATCTACTTGAGAGAGGTTCATCAAATCTATCTGGCTTTAGTATCAGCTGCAGTCTGGTTAGTGGAACATCTGGAACGCCAGATAGCAATGATGGGAAATTATTTACCCATGAGTTAATATAAGCATGCATTCCTGTCTCAGCATCAGCTTGTGGCAGCATTGGCACCAACTTTGCTAACATCTCAGATGACAAAATGAGGACTAGTTTGGCCATCAAATGGCATCATATAGAACGACAGATGATGCAGCAACTTTGCCAGCTGCCTTTGAGCCGAAAGCTACAAGCAATTAGAAAAAGGGTACATTCAATACATTTTCTTTGCATCATCAACATTCTCCCAAGCTTTTTTTCTTATTATTATTTGTTGTTTCTTGGCTTAGGAGACTTGAAAAAAAATGACCATAGTTTGCCTTCTTATTTTTTTCCATATTTTACCATAGTTCCCAGTGATTCACGATGCTTCTGTCCTTTGCCACCGTTTTATTTGACTACACTTTGCTTTTGATCACAATTTAACAAAATCACATTTTTTAAGAATACTGTCCAACCATGGCCGTAACTAGCTACTGTGTATGTCCTTGATTGTTTTTTTGCATCATAAATGCATAGATTTGGAGGTTGAATAGTAAATACCAAGTAGTCATATAAATACTGCCAGCTATAGCTCGAAACCATGTTTGACCTCGTAGAATGTCTGCTCTGGTTATGGCCCTGTGTCCAACCTTTTAGTACATCTGGAACACCAAGTGGATGTAAGCAATACATCAGTAAGAAATCTGTTTTCTTAAAGCCACTAGGGGCAGAGTCTTGCAGAGGGACCGGGTACTGGTTACACTCTGGTGTACTTAATGTACTTGGAGATTAGACATGTTTCTAAGAGCTCTACTAACATACAAAAGGAATCAAGCACACTGCATTACCAAGATGCTCTTTAAATAGAAAAACATATTTCAATCTTAATATTGTTTATGATTACATTATTATTCCTGTTGCAATTAGTTTTACTGCTCTCATAATTTTAGTATGTGGATTTTCGTATAAAATGTTCACACACACACACTTCCCCAGGTCTGAGAAACAAAGCCCTGGCCCTACCCTTCCACACATTATAACAAATAAAATGGCAAGCTGCTTATACATGGATAGATCCATTGCAGTAGCACTTAAAAGTGCTGATGGCTTTCTCAGTAAATCCTGGAAATAACAGATGGTTGACTCCATAGAACAGTGTTTACTGTATTGTTGGTGCTGGAGCTGTAGGTGCTGAACTAGTTCTAGGATTCTAGCTGCTCCGTTCACAATGAAAGTGAGCCCTTCAGGTTTGAGATACCAGTGCTGGGATAAATGTCATATTCAAGTCTAAACTCACAAAGTACCTATTCTGATTGTTATCAGCCCATTCATCCAAATCGGAAGAGGTACCTGCTAGTCAAGTGGCAGTTTGTTATTAAATAGGCTGATTAAAATCTTCTCAGTCTTTTATAAGTGATGGGAGCCAACAAAATAATTCCATGATCCACACCATGCACATCCATTCACTATATTGGTCTCAAAATGTGTAGTTTTGTTTAAGCAACTACAACCATATAAGATGGAACTCCAAGCGGAGTACCAAACTCCACTCTTTAATTCCTAAAGAACAACTTCACCAGAGTCTGGAATATCATAGTTATGTTAAAAATGCACCCCTCTTCTGGTTTCACTCATCATATAACCGTGGCTTTTTAAGTTAAAAGCATCCTTGTGGCCTCAATAAAATTCTCAAACATATGAATGTAAGCAATATATCAGTAAGAAATGTCACATCGAACAAATGTGGTGTTTATTACATCCTCTCAGGACAAGGAAACACCTCAGTAAAGATAACAGACATTCTGACATATTCTAAGTTGCTCTTACATTGTCTCCATTTTCTTCCTCTAATTTGCATAACCAACGTTTGAACGAGTCCAACTCTGTGGTCCCAGCCTTCCTTTAGGAGACTGTGGTTGGCAAGGTGACACAATAAGTGACAAAAGGCAACAGTTTAAAATTTCCAATATCTCAACATAAACAAATCTGTGAGGTGTAGTAAAAGAGGCCTATGTTGGATTTAATTTAAAACTATTTTTTTTTAATTTAAAACATTAAAACATTATTTAATTATATGTTTGTCTATTTAATTAGTTTGATATTAGTTTGATGTTCACAAACCTATTAATATGCTTCAATAATGTACCTTGCTTTTTCATACACATGCCAGCCCATTTTTACTGACGGAGGATGTTCATATTTAGACTCACTGACTTTCCTTAACTGCGTTAACATGGGGACAATTACTCAATCTAATGATCTAAAAAAGATCATATTATTAGGGCTGTGCAAAGTCCCAGTGCACTCGATCATAATGACAATATATAATTAATCACAATATGGAGGGTAGGGAGTAAAGGTGGGTGACGATCATTCATGGTGACAATGGGAGATGCATCACTTTTCTACAGTCAGCACTGGACTTTCTACATGTTGCCCAGATTTGAGCTCCACTGCATACTGCAGAGCTGACTACATTTTGATATGTGTACAGTCCTATAAAAGCTTCCCTGAGTAAAAGCATAGGTGAGTATAACAAAGCATAGTGGAAGTAGGGTAAAGTATAGGTAAGCATTGTGAAGCCCAGAGAGATATGGTAAATATTGTTTTTTAAGGAAAACCACGGTAAAGTATGGTAAATACATACAATAACTGAGAAAAACATGGGAAAATTGCAGAAATACCCAAGTAAAAGTGTAACAGATATCCTGAGAATAAGGCATATAATCACAGAATCCTCTTCAACCTAGTAGGACCAGCTATGGTCGTTTTCCATAAGTAGTAGAAATATATACACAAACACAGATGTGTGTGTGTGTGTGTATATATATATATATATATATATATATATATATATATATATATATAAACAAGCAGCTTTCGAGTTAAAGTGAATGAAAGCAATACATTTTAAAAACAAAGGGTTGTAGGGAAATATGCAAATAAAGCATTACAAGAGCCAATCAAATTGCTTGGAATTTGCCTAACGGATTCTACAGTCACAGAGTTTTAAAAGTCAAAATACAGCAGCTGCAGACGTACATTTCTTGTATTGCTTTATATATATGATACTTCTTGAATATTTGTATTATCAATCTGGAATTAGCACTGAGGCTTAAAGAAATATGTACTTCATTTGCACATTTTCATCATGAGAGACAGTGTTAGCTGGATAAAAGTCCTAGTAAGACTGTATGTTCCCCAGTGAAAATACATCTGTTAAAAGAGCAGTCTAAAAGGCCATAAAGCTATTGGAATTACAGAGTAAATATTCCCTCTAATGCATTGAAATCACTACATACTGAGCTGGAGCTTTTTTTTATCCTGCATAAACATGTACAGGGCCGGAAGAAATTCTCTTGGGGTATATCTGCACTTGCTGTGGCTTATCTAGAAGAGGTAGAGTGCTTAGATCTGGTATTGTGCATGTTACACTTTAAACATGGTACAGAATATCCTGCAGTGTTTACAAGAAACATTACTTTACCGTTGCCGTATTTTAGAACATATTCCCCGATAGTTTTGATATTTCTTTATAAAACAACAAAAAAAAACTAGGGAGTTACTGTTTTTGCAGCTTGTACTCAGGAACGTTCGTCAGGAGATCGTTTTTTTTTTTTCTTGTAAATAATCACAGTGCACCCAGTTCATGCTCCCTCCTGCAACAATGCTGATGCTTTGAAAATATTGTTGAAAATCAATGGGCCTGAGAGTTGAGGGCATAAAAAGGCTGGAAATTAGGGAGACCAGTCTACAGTCCTGCAGAGGACCTTGCACCAGTAGATTATTACTCTTTGTTTATAGTACCCCTTTAGTGTGTAACAATTTGCAATTTACCTTTTAATGTTTTAATATCCAGTGTGGACATTTTAATTCTTCTACACTTAACTGACCTTCTGGCTGGACAAACATTTTCAATACTGATATACAGACACTGAAAAAGACCTCTTGTCAAAACATTTATCATTGAATTTAACTGTTTTTTAGTATATGTGCAGGTCCTGTAATTATGTATTCTGATGTACACACACACACACACACAAGCAGGTCACCTGGGCTTTGCATGAGAAAAAGTTCACACAAGTAAGATTATTCTTAAATATGGTAAACCAAGATAATATACAATCTGCTAATATACAATTTCTGGATTGACATAATGATTTGAATACATTTCCCCGTAAGCAATTTATCATGATATTATAGATGTTTTTTTGTATTTGTTTTTTAATTAACAATATCCCCAGTTTTAGCTGAGGATATCTACCGCAGATTAACTGTGGAGGTAAAAGCCGATTGACAGCCCAATAATTCTTCTCTCCCTTTGGGGGGAGAATTAAAACACAGCAGGCTGTTTTTTGTTATTAATCCCTTTGTTTCCCAGTTGGCAGGGAACAGGGAAAGATGCATTTAGCCCCGTTTTCCTCTCCCTTTGTCAAAGACATCCACTTTAAGTCTGATTTTATTAACACCAGCAGTCATGTCAGTCCCAAAGGGATAGGAATATGTGCAAAATATATTACCCACAGAACCTTGAATTGAGGCATCTCGTCTCCTGTAATGACTACATTGTTTCTGTTTTAACTCCCCCTTGTTAAATCCAGCATACGTAAGTACACAGTTTTTTTCAGGAAACATTTACAAGCAACACATGATCACCCCTCCCCTCCACCCCAACACAAGCTGAAAATAGAGGAGTCAATCAATATATCAATATTGCATTGAGTGGTGCCACTGTGGTAACGTGTTGTTGAGACACTGGGGTGATTGAAATCATGTAACTGTATAGATAATTAAAAAAGGTCTCTTTCTGTGCCAAAGTTATGATAATCAAACAATGCAATTCTGAGTGGTTCTGGGTTCTGTTGCTCCAGTATTGAGTTTGTCCCAAAATCTGTGTTTACCTTGTCTGGATAATCCTTCATGTGACAGTGTGACCATGTCAGCCCCAACAGCTCTCTGTCTATATATATATAGAGTAGGTGGGGCTGACAGAGTCTTTACCATATATTTTCTTTAAAATGTTTGTTATTATTTGGTTAGCATCCAGTAGCGAAAAACTCTAATATGTTTGTTGACATTTGTGTGATTGATCAGGCAATATGAACAGCTAATTAAACCCTAATTATACATGCAGCTTGTCTGTTAAAAATAATATAATGGTTTAATTACGCTCTGCAAGACTGGGAGAAATTATTTCCCATCTTTAATAACATGATTCATGAAACAGAACAACAATACATGGTTGGACTTAAAAATGTAATAAATACATGAATATTTTTGTTACACTGAGCTAAAAATCGTCAATGCTGTTTATTTTCTATTGATAGACTGTTAAATTAAAAGTTCATGAGCCCTAGCCTGGGCTTCCAGGACACATTTACTTCCTTCGCTAGCCATCGCTTCCTGGGGAATCACCAGATTCTTCCTTTTTTTTCCAGTTTATAGCTAACAAAATAATTGCAAAAGCTGGCCTGTTTTGCACATACTTTAGCTACACAGGCCTCCGTTTTGTATTATAATTTCATTTTATCTGTTACACTTGAATGTGGGTCATTTCACCTCAGCACTGTCATCATTGTCATGTTATGGGTTGAAAGCATTACAGTCAATAGGGGAAGCAGCTGATTGGTTAATGAAAGGAAAGAAGCCTTGAAGAGGTGCAATTTCACCCTCCAAACAAGTGCAAAACTAACTGAAGCATGGCTTACAAACATATTTCTTTCGCCAAGTGTAGAACCAGATAGCATGTTTTAAAACAAAACTACAAGAATACTATAAAATGTCTCTTTCATAAAGTGTACATTTGAGACGTATATAATCAATTGAACTGCATAAGATTTATGGAATAGTTTTGTTAGCAACAATCACTGTAAAGGTAGTTTGTTTTTATTATGTTAAATTATACAAACATGGTAAACTATGGTAAAG
This sequence comes from Polyodon spathula, assembly GCF_017654505.1. NCBI lineage: Eukaryota > Metazoa > Chordata > Actinopteri > Acipenseriformes > Polyodontidae > Polyodon > Polyodon spathula. The sequence continues at coordinate 43,631,092 of NC_054544.1, forward strand.
GCTAAATTAACAGAGTCAAATAGGTCTGCAATTTAAAAAAAAAAAAGAATAAATCATGTCTGGTGTTCTACATATTGTATATATTGTTTAGTAACATTGCATTATTTTTTTAAATGCTATGAAACCACGACTGCACTTGCGTCCTTCTGAAACTGCAATTACTTCACATTCACATGGTAGACTATGATGAAAGCATAATTATGACAGCCCACTTACATCTACAGGGTTTCCAATTCAGTATATCCTAGAATATACCTATAATAAGACACAGCTCAGACTCCAGACTCCACCGAATACAAACTGAGGGCTACCAGTAATTTCAAAGGGCTTGTCCACATTAGTTTGATGAAACAGGCACTGAGTGTACTTTCAAAGGACTCATTTTTACAATTTCAAAACATCAACAACAATAATAAATAATAATAATAATAATAATAATAATAATAATAATAATAATAATAAAGATTCTTACCTGGTCGAATCTAAAAACAGTTATTTGATTTAATATTCTTCTCTGCTTATTTGAAAAAATAGCTTTGTATTTCTTTTAAATAAATCAAAACATCAAAAAAAACAGCTACATTGTGTTGAACTACACTTTATTTTTACTTCACTGGTTTCTTCTATTTTTAAAAAAAATCAAAACCTGCAGTATTTGACTTCTAGCCCAGTCTCAGATTCTACTGTTGACTAGCATTGCAGTGAACATATCCTGTGTCAAGAAAACAGGTGTGTTGTTGAGAACATTCTTTTATTATACCATATCATGCTGTCACGAGGCTGGTTGAGTGGTGACACCAGACCCGAACAACACCACACAGGACAGAGACGTAGAGTTTTGATGGAGCTGAGCGCTTGCTGGCTCTCAGCATTTAATAAATGAACAACCAGAAAATAAAGATGCTGAACAAAACAGAACACGGCACTTGAGCCAAAATAAATAGACAAACAAAATGAACAGACACTAACAAACAGGGCATGAACACTAAACAAACAGGGCATGAGCACTAAACAAACAGGGCATGAGCACTAACAAACAGGGCATGAACACTAAACAAACAGGGCACGAGTACTAACAAACAGGGCATGAACACTAAACAAACAAGGCATGAGCACAAAAAAAACAGGACATGAGCACTAACAAACAGGGCATGAACACTAAACAAACAGGGCACGAGTACTAACAAACAGGGCGTGAACACTAAACAAACAGGGCACGAGTACTAACAAACAGGGCGTGAACACTAAACAAACAGGACATGAGCACTAAACAAACAGGGCATGAACACTAAACAAACAGGGCATGAGTACTAACAAACAGGGCATGAGCACAAAACAAACAGGGCATGAACACTAAACAAACAGGGCATGAGCACAAAACAAACAGGGCATGAGCACTAAACAAACAGGACATGAACACTAAATAAACAGATTTAAAAGTACTGATTGACTAAGCATTCTGGATAAAACCTGGAAGTGAATTTCCAAAGTGAGGGAACTAAAAACTTAAAAACCCTCGCTCCATAGGTTTAACTCAGATTTTTGGAATTACCAAGAGAACAGCATTGACAGATCTCAAAGTACCAGCTGTTTGTAGGAATCAGGTATAAGTAACTCATGCAAATAGGCTTGGCCAGAACCATGAAAAGCCTTATAAGTGAGGCGCAACATTTTAAAATCAATACAATGCTTCACAGGACACCAGTGTAGTGACCTTAAAACTGGGGACATACAGTGGGTTGCAAAAGTATTGACCCCCCCCCCCCCTTGGTATTTTTCGTATTTTGTTGCCTTACAACCTGGAATTAAAATGGATTTTTTGGGGGTTTGTATCATTTGATTTACATAACATGCCTACCACTTTGAAGATGCAAAATATTTTTTATTGTGAAACAAACAAGAAATAAGACAAAAAAACAGAAAACTTGAGCGTGCATAAGTATTCACCCCCCCCCAAAGTCAATACTTTGTAGAGCCACCTTTTGCAGCAATTACAGCTGCAAGTCTCTTGGGGTATGTATCTATAAGCTTGGCACATCTAGCCACTGGGATTTTTGCCCATTCTTCAAGACAAAACTCCTCCAGCTCCTTCAAGTTGGATGGGTTCCACTTGTGTACAGCAATCTTTAAGTCATACCACAGATTCTCAATTGGATTGAGGTCTAGGCTTTGACTAGGCCATTCCAAGACATTTAAATGTTTCCCCTTAAACCACTCGAGTGTTGCTTTAGCAATATGCTTAGGGTCATTGTCCTGCTGGAAGGTGAACCTCTGTCCCAGTCTCAAATCTCTGGAAGACTGAATCAGGTTTCCCTCAAGAATTTCCCTGTATTTAGCACCATCCATCATTCCTTCAATTCTGACCAGTTTCCCAGTCCCTGCCGATGAAAAACATCCCCACAGCATGAGTCTCCCACATGCCTTTTGGTGAACACCAAACGTGGTTGCTTATTTTTTTCTTTAAGCAATGGCTTTTTTCTATCGACTCTTCCGTATAGCCCAGCTCTGTGGAGTGTACGGCTTAAAGTGGTCCTATGGACAGATATTCCAATCTCCGCTGTGGAGCTTTGCAGCTCCTTCAGGGTTATCTTTGGTCTCTTTGTTGCCTCTTTGATTAATGCCCTCCTTGCCTGGTCCGTGAGTTTTGGTGGGCGGCTCTCTCTTGCCAGGTTTGTTGTGGTGCCATATTCTTTCCATTTTTTAATAATGGCTTTAATGGTGCTCCATGGGATGTTCAAAGTTTCGGATATTTTTTTATAACCCAACCCTGATCTGTACTTCTCCACAACTTTGTCCCTGACCTATTTGGAGAGCTCCTTGGTCTTCATGGTGCCGCTTGCTTGATGGTGCCCCTTGCTTAGTGATGTTGCAGACTCTGGGGCCTTTCAGAACAGGTGTATATATACTGAGATCATGTGACAGATCATGTGACACTTAGACTGCACACAGGTGGACTTTATTTAACTAATTATGTGACTTCTGAAGGTAATTGGTTGCACCAGATCTTATTTAGAGGCTTAATAGCAAAGGGGGTGAATACATATGCACGCACCACTTTTCCGTTATTTATTTTTTAGAATTTTCTGAAACAAGTAATTTTTTTCATTTCACTTCACCAATTTGGACTATTTTGTGTATGTCCATTACATGAAATCCAAATAAAAATCCATTTTAATTCCAGGTTGTAAGGCAACAAAATAGGAAAAATGCCAAGGGGGGTCAATACTTTCGCAAGCCACTGTGTGGCAAATACTATATTCCTTCGAATTTAAGACACACTTTTTTTAACCAAATTTTTCTTCTAAAAACAGCCTGCGTCTTAAATTCAAGTACAGTATCAAGATACATGTATTGAAATCGCCAACAAAAGATGTGACTGCCCGAGTACACAAACAGCAATGTGACCGACTGGCAGTTGAAGGATTCTGTGGCAGTGCACAGCTCTGCTCTTTAGAAATTGGCAGGGATGGGGTTAAATTCCCCTACCTGCCTTGGTTCATTGTGTTCAGGTGGATGGGGTTGATTAGATGATTAGTTTAATCAATCAGCGCCCAGCCACCTGACATAAAAGGAGGCCTCTGCTTTTCATTTGGGAGGAGGGAGCTGAGGAAGCAGGTTGGTGTTTTGGTGTTTTGGTGTTTTGGTGTTTTGGTGTTTTGGTGTTTTGAATCCAGTGAAGGCATTGCCCAGCCTGGAAACCTTTATTTTTGTGAGAGTATTTTTGCTTTATTTTGTTTATTTTGTGTTTAAATTGCTTTATTTTGGCGCTTGTGCCCTTTCATTTTTGTGTTTATAATAAAATAGTTATTTTTTTGAACTCCAGACTGTCTCTGGGCCTCTATCCACTCACCAGCCTGCCACAGATTCCCTAGTAGTTATCTTGCGGAGCAGACGCATCTTCCTCTATGTAAACAAAGCAAGCTTTTGTTCAGCGTACGCTTGTGTATATGCAGTAGACTCAAACTGGCACTGCTGTGTTAAGCAGGTGTAGGTTCCCCGGGCATGCTCCCCAGCCAATCAGGACCTACTGATCAGCTCAGCTCCAGGCAAGCCTTCCTGTTTAGCACAGTAGCAGTGTTTCATTATTAGGACCCACGCATTTTTCTACTTGCCAAGCAATACCACAGTCCACAAAACAGGAGAAACACATGTGAGTAATCACAACTGGAAATGAGTAGCAGTGCATAACTGTAATGCTCTGTGATAGCAGACTGGAAACGAGAAGCAGCTCATAACTAATGCTCTGTGTGACAGCAGACTGGAAACGAGAAGCAGCTCATAACTAATGCTCTGTGTGACAGCAGACTGGAAATAAGAAACAGCACATAACTATATTTTTCCTCAAGAGGGTGGGAAATTTGGGCTGTGTCTTAAATTCAAGAGGAGGCCTTAAATTGGAAAGAATATGGTAGGCTTAAGGGTGTTTATTCGATGCATTTTTTACGAACGACATTTTCTGCTATTTTTGTATTCACACTTGCGCGTCAAATATCATAGGCAAGATGGGGGAACGTCTATAGCAGTGTATAATATCTTGTTCTTTATGATAAGCAGCACAAGAAATATCTTGATAAATACAAATAGAAATGATAGGAAAATATGAGGAAGTCAGAAAGTAAACACTATTGGTATTGGTTAAACTAAACGCAGTTTTGACTACAGGTATTCATTGAATGTCCAGGTATAGCTTCTGCAAAGTGCATGCCATGAGATACCCATCCTATAGCTGCATGGTATGGTTGTGAAGGAGTCGCCAGTAATCTGTGAGAAAAAACAAAACAAGACATCAGAGAATGCATTGAAATGATTGCGTTTGGTAGTCCTATCTGTACTGTTTAAACAATTTTGTTGCCAATAACATTGCTTGAGATTATTTGTCACCAACACAGCGACCGATATGACACTCACAGTCTCCCATTCGCTTTCTCATACTCCCTTTTTTATTGGCACCCTGGGATTAGGGTGCCCTTTCGTGCCACGCACACCCAACCATATATATATACAGGTATGATAACCTTGTGAATTTCATAACTACATAAATAAATACAAAAGCATTTGTAGGATATGCTATACATATACATACACGTTTGTGTAGATCTTCTCCTTTTGTGAGCAATAACCATATGGCAGCTGCACCTGATCCATATTGCCTTCAGATTATATCCAAATTTAGCAGGACAGATTAGTAATCTCTGCGTTTTTTTTTGTCCAAAAATTGAAACTGTTTCTATTTATTTTTTTTCAAAGCGAATTTCACACTTTTCACACTTCCTCAGCGATTACACTCAAGTGTGAAAGGTAGTATTCAATTCCATAGGTTCGATTTTGTACCCTAGAAAAGGCAGCAAATAAAATCTATAGTGTGAATAGCCCTTTAGTGTGCATTTTGTAGCTGCAACCTTTTCAGAAGGCACCTGGGAGAACAGCAAACAAGGAATTACAATAGGCAACCTGAGAGGTAACAAAAGCATGAATCAGTCTCAGCATCAGCCTGGGACAGCATAGGCCTCAGCCAAGACATATTTCTCAGGTGCCAAAAATAAATCTTAGTAATTGGACATAAATGGTCCTTAAAAGTCAAAACAGGATAAAAAATAACTCCCAGATCCCTGGCATTTGAGGCAGGAACTAAAAGACGAACTCGAAAGGAATAGCCAGGGAGGGAGCCTTTAAGTGAACGCTATGGACAGAAGAATAAAACCTAAACCTGTTTAATTTTAGATAATTTTGAGATCCAGGTCTGCAGCTCAGAGACAATGGGATAGCAAAGAGCGTGCTACATCTCTGTTAGATGAAAGTGTAAGATATCAATAACAGTAGAGCTGTTTGTGTCTAAATTCATATTGCTCAATGAGGTCTTGGCAGTTATGCATATACAAACTCAACCAGCCCTAAGGTTACCGTAGAATTATACATGTCAGTTATGTTATTAAAGTTTCATAGCCACTGCAGCGCTGCCTCCTTCAATCTGAGTCTACTGGTACCTGCGCTGGACTCTAATTGTAAAACTACACAGAGAACTGTAAACTTTAATATCCAATGCATTGCATACATGAAATAATTGAACAGCTGAATCTGGGAACCTTGGAATGATTACACTTGGACAGCAATACTTGGCTCATGCTTACTAATAGTGTAAACAGTCCTTTGGTAACAAGCTACTGACACTACATGAATAAGCATGGGGAAGCTGCATAAGGATTTTGTAAACTTACCATGGTAAACTTTTACAAGGGTGTAACAGGTGTAACACGTGTTACATGTGTGGATAGTCAGTGGAAAATACTGACAGACACAAAGGTGTTGATAAGCCACTCAGACATGCAGATTTAATTTTAACGCAGAGCTGATACTAGGGTACCAGCAATGGTAGACCTAGTGCAGTGGTCCTCAAAGTAATTACTTGGCTGTTTGCGGGCACGCTGACTATTGCATAGGTTCTTATCTTAAACACTGCCTTCCCGCAACATACACACACACATATATATATTAAGAGTTTTAACAGGAGTTATTCTTGGCTCACTCTGATAAAGCCAAGTCTCAGGCAGTCTCCTTGGTAGTAGTTCCCACAGAGCGGACGCTTCCTTCCTGGATGCAAACAAACTCTCACTCAGCGGCCGTCTGTACAGCAATGGCCTTGCAGCTGCCCCGTGCTGTAACATAGTCGCTTTTTCAGCTCTGCATTAGATGACTTGTTATTGTAAAACATAGAACAGTGCATTTACATGTTTCACACTGTCACAAAGACGGCCGGAGTGGGTCACGTCAGACCAGAAGCAGGAAATAAAAACGACAGAGAGGTGGAGTTTGGTGAAGCTGAGCGAATGGTCTCACTCAGCATTTAATGAAGGAACAGACACATAAAATAAACGGTTGGAACAAACAAAAACACAGGACACGGCACTCGTCACCAAAACAAAAAGACAAACAAAACGGACTATACAGACAAACACGGTCAGCAGATATTTAACTACTATTCTTATCACAAGTATTACCTCCGTCTCCTATTCCGTTCTCCACTCACTGAACACCCAACCCCGAGTGGGTGAAAACATGCTGCTTTTATGCAGCTGTACCAAGACTCGACTGCTAATCAATCATTCAATTGGAGTCTCGGTACAACTGCACGTGAATTAATAAAGTGCAATTCCCCGTGCTCACATATTATTACTTTTTACTTGCACATGAAGTGCTGTGCAATCCTCGTGCCTGAATACAAATATGCATTTTAAACACTCGTGTTACACAGACCCGTTTATATCCCGTGTACCAATGACTATACACCAACATTTAACACACCACACGCAACATATAACAGATAACACAGGGGCGGGCAGTTTGTTACACACACATACCAATTTTTTTTTTTTAATTATGCAAGAAAAGTATTTCTAACCTTGTATTTCCTCGCATGTACTGGTAATGAATTTGAACCATCAAGTTTCCAAAATTCTCTACAGTGACTACAAAACACATGCAGAGACATCCCACCCTGTACTAGCATTTCCGTGTCTTTTAAAACATTTATTTTCCAAATGACGAGCAACATATAGTTAATTAACATCTACAAGTATGATACAGGCAATTAAATATCTGTGATATAAATGGAATACCAAGTAGATATGTATTTGCATGATACAGTATAGGGAACCTTTTCAAGCTCTTTATAATGAGGATCCAGCTCATTTACATTGTGCTTTTGGGCTACTTCCAGTTCAGCCAACAATTGTGTCAAACGTACAGGGCTATACTTTACATGAGTATAATTAAATTATACATTGGGATGGAACCAATAAAGGCTTGAGGAATCATATTGGGGGCTAAATCCCTAAGTAAATCCTTCCGACTATAGAGTAGTTAAAAGAGCCATGTGCTTGAGGAATACTCAGAGATGTTGTCATAGCTGTTCCAGGGTAAGCGTTATCATCTAAAGCCATGCAAGAAGGCTGTGACAGTCTGGGACTAGTGCTTCCCAGGGCACTGCTTGCTGCCGCCAGAAGGAATAATTGAAAAGAAACAGGTGTAGGAGCCGCTTTATTGATAAGCAAATATCAGCCCCAGTCAGAGACTCAGCGTTTGCCACAAATCTCAAAGGAGGGGAGTCTTTGTGTCTGCCATCTGTTAAAGCATAAGGGGGAGCAGGGAGAGGGGGGCGGCACCAAATTACATTATAAAATGCACTTTTAATGTTGCAGATTTGCAAGGAAATTAAACAGAATTTTAAATGCAAATGCGGCTCTTATGAGGCAATGAAGATAACATTTGCAATGCTCTGCATCAGCTTGGAACGAGGGAGCTGCAACCTGATGCCTCACAGATGTTTACGATGCTTAGAGAACCTGTTCGGACTTAACATTACAAAATGTTCTTTTCTCGCCCGCCACTGTACATGGCCCCCCCCCGCCCCCCCCCCACTAAGGGTTGGGTTGGGTTGGGCTGGAGGTCTGATCAAGTGGGGTGACTTGGTGATTTATAATGTTTTAATCAAGCAAATTAATTTCCTTTTGTGTCTGACGTTTCTGCATTGTTCCTTCACTGCAACACCTGGCAAAAGAAAGAGATACAAGCACTGTAGATCAATTGCTTTTGTCTCTCTATTCTACACGTGTCTTCCTTTTATACCCATGGAAGACCTGACAAGTGCTGGTTCCACATTTATATGACACCTGCACCAGACACAAATATGGTCTGACTAGGATTTAAGCAGTTGTAAATGCGAACTTAAAGCACTACACGTACATTATTTGCAAACAAGGACACAATATACAATATGTAGAAAAAAAAGCATGTTAGTCTAACACCATTGAGAAACAAACATGTGAGTACTTGAGAGATATTTTAATTATAAAACTCAATTGTTTGGTTCTTGATTTGTGATATTTAGAAAAGGTTAAAATAGGAGTTAATTAAAGACAGGAGTAAACACTGTGAAAATATTCCCCACTGTCTTGCTAGTCATGACTAAAACTGATTTGTAACAGCCAGAATTCATATCAGGGATGCCATTTGTGTAGGTAATAAAACAGCTATGCAAGGGACAGCCCTGCACTGTTAACAATTAAGCCCATAACATGATCCATTCCTTCCCTGTAAAATGAAAATTTCCTGTGAGAGATGGCTGCTCTGAAAATGGAAAATGAGATTGAACTAGCCGAAGCCCAGGAGAGATTTTCTAAAAAATGTTTTACTGTGTTTTTTTTAAAAACTCCTTTAGAAAGTGCTTTGATCTGTGAAGTAAGAGTCTGAGCTGTTGATTCTGATGCCTGCTAACTGAACTGTGAGCCAGGTCTTTTGGGAAGGCATTTTCTATGAACTTTGAAAGCTTGCTTTTTATTCTGTCTGTAGGCACCCTTACCAGTAGGTTACAGTAACTCTTAAAAGCCTCTGATATCCACAGGTGCCAACTTAATGACCAACATCAAGGCTGGGATGACTTCCCCTTTAAGGTGTGATTGTTTTCCTTTAAATCTCAAGGCTGGGTAATGGCTTCCTCACTGACTACATGACTTAGAAACCCACTTGGTATAAGTATGGAATATCACATCTTTTTATTTAGATTTACTTTTATATAATGTTCTGTTTCATTTATCACACCCTGGTGACTTGCCTCAAAAGGTTTCTCAGTCATATCTGGTCTCTCAGTTCTACAGGCACAGTGTAGCACTGTCAATCACACTAATGCTAACTCACAAAAACAGCCAAATTAGCTAACCATCTAAAGATATTATATCTACAAAAGGGGCCAAGTTATACAAAAAAAAGCATCTGCTCTGTAGTGATGTAATGCAAAATACACAATTGGCAAACCTGGCTCCCATTTCTATTGCAGTAAGAACTAGTGGCTATAAGGGAGACAAGTTTGCCCAATACGCCCATCTCTTTATCCCAACTCGGCCGTTTTGTTTATGTAAAATGTGTTTGGACACGCACACTTTTTTAAATTTGTGTACTGTAAAAACAAAATATTTAAAAAACGAATAAAAATCAACTTGATCAAAGTGCTTTCGATCACTAGGCCATGCTATCATCTCAACTGCCTGTTGACTAAAGTAATTTAAAATACTGTCGCTCCACAGCCCCTAATGGGATTATTAAATATGCCAATTAAAATAATAATAATAATAATAATAATAATAATAATATAATAATAATAATAATATTTTTTACCTTGGTATATAATTTTGGGAGCAGGGGCTAGGGTTCAAACTACGTATTTAACCCCCAGTACATGCCATTTTCTTCTTTCTCATTTTTGGGTTACTTCCTTCCTGCCTCCTCCACTATGCTGCACCACCTCTGCAATGGTCTCCCCTTGAGGGAAGTGAAGCTTATGGCATAGCCTTGGAGGTCCTGCCACGCCGGCTTCCCTCAACAAGGACGATTCTCTGTGAGCCAGGGGGAGACCTCAGGACTTCCTCTATTTGACTCTCGTGCTATCCTAATTTTACATTTCCTCTGGGGAGAAGCAAAGCTCTCTTCCCAGCCTTGGAGGCCCAGCTGTGCTGGTCTCAGCTACGCGAGGGCAGCTCTCTGTGAGCCAAAGGAGACCGGGAATTCTTTAGTAATTCTCAGGCACACTACCTTACCTTCTAATCCCCAGAGCATCTTGTCCTCCATGCTCTCCTTGCTCCTGTCACGTGAAATATAAGCGCAACAGAGTTCCAAAAATTACATTCCCTAGTTTATCTCACTCCCTGCAAGTATGCTGAAGCTCCTGAAGATCTTCATTTACTGGTTTGCCCTTTAAACAAGTAAAGTTGTCTCTCCTTACATATCCATATATATTAAACACAAACATTCCCTGATCCCTCCCTGATGCAGAAAGCAAACAGCTCACATGGGCACTTGATGGAATAACTGACCCTGATTTTTCATCACTGATCCCCTTCTGAAGCCAATGGCTTTGCACTAAAGCCACCAGTCATGATTTCTTGATCAGTGTAGGCTGACACTATGGTGAATATCATCATTTATATGAATGTCTCTGATGGATGGAATGCAGTCAGAGTTGAAATCATGACAGGTGGTGATCTGCAGGTGGTCATGCAAGTAATCACTATCAACCTTCACTGTACTGTCTGCTGCTGGGGAGTGGAAACCCAAGCAAAAGAAAACGGGAAATACTTTCAAAGATTTATTTTACATTTACACGTCAAAAGCTTATCACCAGCATTTCCCTTATAAAAGTTTACCACTGTGAATTTCCATGTTATTTTGCAGTTTTCCCATGCTTTTGCTATGCATTACCATAGTTTACCATGGTTTGCCGTGTTCTGCAAAATTTGTTATAAAGTTTTATAAAGGGTATAAGTAAATACCTGTGATACTAGACAGAAAGCCAGTGGCAATGAGAAATTGTTCAGGGTTTGGTAGTTTATACAGTATGTAAGAATGAATCACTTAGTTTCAGCAGATGCAAACCCTTTGCAATAACTTGCCAGTAATAATGACTCACAGCATTTCCCAGACAACGTTAAACTTGGCTGTGCCTGGTATACATTCCCATAAAATAAATCAATCCTGTTTTACTTTCTTAATAAAGACCTAGGATATCTCTTAGCAGAGTGCCCTTTCACACTGCCTGTATGGTGAGAGCTCAAGTGAATAAGAAGGCGGCAATTCCCCTTGTAAAGTTTTAAGCTGTCATTTGCTGGCAAATATTTGAAACTGCTTCATAATTCCAGCAGCTTTACCCTTTCAATAAGGCGATTACTATTTTGCAGAGTCGTTAATAAGCTCGTTTCCATTGATCTCAGTGCTGTGACCTAATGGGTTGCTGCAGCTGATCACAAAGGTGAGATGAGATAAGGCTACATGTCGATAAGCACACCTGCACACAAGCCAAGCCTACACTCTGTTACTGGTTACTTACTACATTTCATGATATCCCCAAATAGATTTCAAATAATCATCCACTCATCCAAAATAGGCCAATTATTTTAATAAGCAAGATTAATACCCCAAATGTTAGCCCTGCAGAATGTCTGTTTTCTTGTATGGATGTAACAGGGTGACCCACGTCACTTTATTTAGGCACGTTTGATTTTGTTATTGTAGTATATTCATGTTTTGATTTGTCACATTTTATTTAATGTTTGTTTTATTTTAACACATTTATGTTGCACGTTTATTTTGGCACATTACTTTGTTGTAGATTTGCACAGATCTCACTGGCATGTTGATGTTCTCCTGTTCTCAGCCCCTATAGGTGCTAATTGAATAATGAAGAAGCTGAGCACCTGGTAGAAAAGTTCCTGATTTCATCCATTCGAGAGATTGGATTTGATCGTTGTGATGTGAACCCGGGTTTGTCTGGAGTGGAGGTTGGACGCACAGTCAGCAGGAGCAGAGAATGAATTCGACTTGTTTGTGTTCGGTGGTGGGTTGGGGAGAAAAATGAAAGAAACAGCTGCCGACATTTAGAGTGAGGCTCCTGCTGTGCTTCCTGTCTCCCTTCGTGCGAGTGAATGTTTTTAACCTTGCTCAGGGATAAGAAGCAGGCCAGAGTCGGAGGACCTCAGCTTGCAGGCAGGGAAATAGCGGGTCAGCAGGTTGAGGAGGTACTCGGGACCTGTGTGATGAAGGGTATTGTAGGTGAACAAGAGAGTTTTGAAAATAATCCTGAAATTTTCAGGTAGCTAGTGCAGCAGGGCAAGACAAGGAGTGATGTGATCATGTTTTTTACATCTGGTAGCGATATTCTGAATTAGCTGCAGTAGGTTTATAGTGCGTGCCAGGAGACCACCATACAGAGAGTTGCAGTAGTCGAGTCGAGAGGAGACAAGTGCATGACGAAGTATTTCTGCATCCAGGAGGGAAAGGTAGGGACGGACTTTGGAGATGTTTCGAAGATGATAGAAGGAAGATTTGACCATGGAGGAGATGTGGACATCAAAGGAGATGTTGTGTCAAGAAGTACACCACGGCTTTGTACTGTGGGGGAATGCAGCAGCAGACAGTTTCTGAGGTTCAGGGCAGCTATATTTAGATTCTTAAGTTGAGTTTTAGAGCCTACTGGAAGGAGTTCAGATTAGCTAGTGTTCAGCTGAAGAAAACTGGCAGATATCCAGGCAAGCCAAATGCTTGAATGCAAGTCGAGAGCCGGACCATGGCAGAGGGACTACTAGGGTTGAGTTTGAACCCTTTGCAGTCCATTTATTCAGCGCTTGTCAAGCGCGTCAGGTCTGATTTATTTTCACATGCGCTGTTTATTTTACAAGCACTGTTTAAATTTTTTTTTCAGAGTAAAAAAGGTTTAAAAGGCATTGAATTGCCAAAAGACACTCAGTACTGTATCTCCAGCCAAGCCCCACCCCTTGTTCACATTATTTTTCTCATACCTCTTTACAGACGTGCATACTGACAAATCCTCTCCTGATCACTCATTTTATTACTAAGCTCCTCAATAATGCAATCCAAGTCATTATTTTATTACTATAACTTCAAATAAAAGCTCTGTAAATGTCCATGATATTCTTTGAGCGCTGGATGCAGAAGCAGCTATTTCCTTTGTTTCGTCCGTGTTATCTCTGTAGTGCATGGGGCTGTGAGATACTCCCCTTTTTTTCGGTTTCATTCGGCTCCTAACTAACTCGGTCATTGAAAGGTTTTCTCAGATTTTTTCAGAGAAAAAACGACGAGAGCTTTTGCTTGACGTCTTAATAAATATACGGTCTTTTATATATATATATATATATATATATATATATATATATATATATATATATATATATATATATAAACAAATTGAAGTGCATCAGAGGTAAGATTTATAGGACTGTTTTGTTAGCTATAATCACTTTAATATCAACCCCGTAGTGGGGGTTTCCTAACTTGAAACACGGTACAGTTAACTCGATGATGATCATAGCCCTTCCTTCTGACCACATTACAGTGTCTGGATATGGTGTTGTTCATTGGAAGAATCATCTAAAATCAAAAAGGGATGAGTCTGCCCAGCCTCTGCTGCGGGCCTATACCAAAGATATTCTATAATATCTTTGCCCACACCAATTATTAGCTGTTTTTTTTCGAAGTCCATTATCGAAAAACAAAAACAAAAAAAAACTCTTCTCCTGGTGGTTCAAAAATAAACCGTGGCAAAGTTGTTCTGTCAGTCAAAACACACGTTATCAAATCAGAGCTACGTAGGCGGGACTCAGCGGGAAACTTTACAATAGGTCAGTGTCGATTAAAAAACAACAGACGGACGGATTGGGGGGGGGGGGGAGTTGCATTTCTTTCACAGCTGACGTATGTCATCAAAACACAAATTGGGTTGTTCAAAGCCAAAAGAACAGAAAAGACAGCTAGAAAGTTCCCAGAAAGAAGCAGAAAATGCTAAAAAAAAGTGTACAGTAAATGGTTTAAAAGTGGGCCGACAACAGCAGATGGAAAGTATAGTGCGGCAGTGGAACTGCCCACCTCCTCCCCGCACGAAAAATAAACAACAGCTAAGCCGGAGGAAAGACATGCATCAGAGACATCGGATTGGAAATATACAGCAACAGCAAATACAAGGTACTGAATCATGTATTGTAAACTCAGTCAGTCACCTTTATGTGATTTTTATGATCCAGCTAGTTGGCCTGACTTTGGTACCAAAGAGCTAAGAGTTGAAATCATGAATCATAAACCTGTGCATAAACTGACGTTGAATTCCCCAAAAATCACACGATTTGTACTCATTTTTGGAACAAAACTTCAATTAGATTTATTTTAGGTTGAGGGTTTTTTTGTTTTTTTTGGAGGGGGGCTACTACACACTTTTGCACCAGGACCCAGTGACTCCTAGCACCGGCCCTGGCATTGCTTGTCAAGGAAATTCATGGTTAAATTCATTCTAATATAAGCATTGCTCAGATATTGAATTCTGTTGTCTGTATTGTCATGCTGTGCGGATTGGGTTGTTAACACTGATTACAGAACATTCTTAACCAGATCGAATACAAAGGCATAGAACACAAACTGTGTTAACTCTTTGAAGCTCGCCTTCCAAAATGCTACTGATTGTCTCCTAAGGTGTCATAAAACTTGCCAAGCTAGAGTGCAATCTTACTATTATTGTGTTAAAAGTTAGTTAAAATGCTTTAAAAATCATTTTTAATTACATCATTTGTGGACACAAGTTTAATAGTTATTTTAAGTAAGTTTCCCAGTAAATCTGAAGTGTTTATTGTGTTTTAAATGAATATTATAAACTAATAACTATTTTTAAATATTATCCTTTAATTGTATTATGATGTGTTTTATATGCTTGTAATTGTAATTTTGTATAGAGAATGAAATTGAAATTTGTATGCTTTCCCAATGAATGTAACTAAAGTTATATTGAATAGGTTTAAATGATAAATGTAAAATTCTTTGCAAACAAAACAGGCGGATACATTGCGATTCTAACACACCCTTTTTGTGTGACATGTGTGTGACTTTTTGTGTGACATGAACTGTCTATCAAATACTATGAACCAATGGAAGGACCGACAATGATTTATTTACAGTACAAGGGAACGCCTATACATCGTGTTATTTAAACTCATAACAAGGATTTTCACTCTGCTCACTTCTCTCTGGATGCTCTGGATTCGTGCTCTTTGGATTCGCTCTTTCTTCAAAACATCTCATCGCTCTCAACTCATAAAACTCTGAAGTTCTTCCATGAAGACGCAATGATGTAATCTTCAAAGCTGTCCCGGAGAAGATGGGCTGCTTCCGGAACGACAAAAGCTTTTGCCTAAAGCCTTCACAAAGATACTGCACTGCTGCCCAACAAACTTCTACAGAGAGGACGACCGTGTTAAGAAGACTGTTTTAAACATTGCACCAACAAAATAAGTATTAAACTTATGTTGTGCGTTTACAAGTAATTGAGCTGAACCCATGATATTGATATCGTCACCAGTGTTGGGGTTGTTACTTATAAAAAGTATAGACAGGGGCCGTGCCCATGTCAGTGAATACCCACACCCTTCCACAGTGTTTATCCAACTAGATGTTAAACATTGTACATGCGTACTTAGCCGTGTGGAAGCTGGCGCATGTATATGTAAATGTAATGCGTGACTGAACCGAGCAATGCATGATGAACTATTAAGACTGCTTCACTAATGCAGAACTCTATGACCAGAGAGCACATCAAGGATTTAATATGAACATTTAATAATGCATTACTTTTCCTTGTTTCTTTTTTATACATATGTTTTTAACTATGAAACCTAACCTTTATTCTTCTTCCTTTGAGAATATGAATAAATATAATAATAATTTGGATTGTTAGGTTTATTTTTGTCTTATAACAAATACACATTTGTGATTGACTTGAAATACTTAAACACACATAATATGAATTGTTAATCTCTTTTTCATCATGAATCTAGGGATAATTCAACCAGAATCACTAGTTCTTATTGGGGTATTGTGTTTATTATGGTTAATATTTACATTATGAGCTATAATGGGTATTTTCTTTAATGGCAATTGGAGAGGACACAGTTGTGACATACAACCTAGATATACAATGTAAATATGCACAACATGCTTCCCAGATACTGATTCTCCATTACAATAAAACATGTCTTAAAGGATGTCCAATAAAGCACAACACTTGAGGAAAATTATGATATACAACATCAGAGAGTAACCCCTAAAGTACATGGTGCTAACAACACCAGTAAATCTCACCTAATAGTTATTGCCATCATTTCTTACAGGTAAAGGTGAATTCAATTTTTTTAGGGGAAATAAACTTGAAGCTCTTAGTGAAGAAACGTCCTCGCAGATATTTTTAATGCTGCACTTCTAGTCAGCTTTGGGAGGTTGTATGACTAATTATAACAAATAACGTTCACCATGCTGTACCAGTACATGAAGGAATTACAGCCTTAGTATGTACAACTGGATGTATATTATTATTATTATTATTATTATTATTATATTATTATTATTACAACAAAAAAATAGGGGAAAACTTTACAATTCATAATTGGACATGTAATATCGCGATACTCAATATACCGCGATAATTTCTGGACTTACATCGCGATAATCAAAAAGTTAATATCGTGACATCCTTACCCCCTGAAACTTTTCTACGACCCCAATATGGTGTCCATTTTAGGACATCCTCAGACATCACTCCTTCCTTTGTCAGGAATCACCCCTCCTTGAGTCAATTGTCAGGTATCAGGTATCAGTCCTCCTTGAATCAGTCGTCAGGTATGAGGCATCAGGCATCAGTCCTCCTCGAGTCAGTCGTCGGCTATCAGGCATCAGGCATCAGTCCTCCTTGAGTTTTTTTTTTTCCAGGGAGAGTGGGGTTGGAGTTGTCTGAATCATCCAATCAAACAATAGCAAAAAACCTTTCAGTGCTTCCATTGGATGGCACAGATTTCAGTGTAGCTGCTGATTGGTGCATGTGTTTTTATCTTTCTTTAGCATTTAATATGTATATTGTAAGCATTTAAAAAAATACTTTAAAAGTAACGATGTGCAGTTTCATTATTTGAATTTGTTTGGATTTAAATTGTAAGGCAAATCTTAGCATACAGCATCAGACATAACTGGGTTCTTTGTTTTTTTAAGCACTTTCGATTTTTTTGTTTAATTTAATTTAGTTATGTGAAGCACTTTGAGATGTCATAAGTGAAAAGCTCTATATAAAAATTAATTGATTGATTGATTGATAAACTTTTTTTTTTTTATTTAATAAAGTTTGTGTTTCCGTAGGACTGGGTAAACTTAATTCTACCAAAATGGGCTGCAGTTATTCTGGGGATTGAAGAACATAAGAAAGTTTACAAACGAGAGGAGGCCATTAGAAGCTCCGGATTGTGTTAGCTGTCTAAATAATGAACAAACAGGTTTTAACAAGACAGAACAAACAGGCAAAACGTTTTTCACCGTTCTCCTTTTTCATTTCACTATGTCCCTCTTCTTATACTCACACATGACCCCTTGGTTAATGAGCACATCCGCTCCTCCAATCCGCAGATGCCACTCTGTTTCCTGTCCGGGTCATTCAGTTTGTGTACCGTAGCTCCACCCCCTTTCTAGATGTCTGACTTCCACCTAACCCTGGGAATAAACTGTCATGCCATTTAGTCCAGGGTATTCTGTTCCCTTTACACAGTGCCCTTGCAGGTCGGAAAGGAGATCTAACACCAAGAATCATTCAATCTCTGTCACAATGTCCATTTAATTTTATCCATTATTCTTCTGACCCATATTAATACTGCATTGCTTTTTTCTTCCAGATTTAACACCTGAGCTTCAAGACTATTTTTGATGTATAGCGCTACCCCTCCATCTCTTCTGTCCTGTCTGTCTTTCCTATACAGTGTATACCCACTAATATTATATTCATCTCCATCACTCTTGGTTAACCAAATTTCTGTAACACCTATCACATTGTAGTTACTTGTTAATGCAGTAGCTTCACGTTCTAACATTTTGTTTTTGAGACTTCTAGCATTTAGATAAATACATTTAAAGGCTATCTTACCTGAGTTGTTGCCCTTGTTTTGATGTAGTCTCCCTTCAGTTTTTTTGTTGATTTCTCACCCCTTCCTTTCTAGTTTAAATGCTTCTGAAGCTGTTCGAGGATCTTTTCCCCAAGTAGGATGGTTCCCTTTTTATTTAAGTGCAGTCCATCCCACCTACACAGATAGTCCTTGTTGTAGAATGTGGTGCAATGATCAAGGAAGGTGAAGCCTTCCCATGTGCACCACAATTTAGCCATGCATTTAGATTACTTATTTCCAGCTTGTAGATGTACGCACTGGGGCAATAGACTGATTTATATGTGTAATTTAGATTGCCTTATGTCACATTTTGATGGTTAAAACACTTTTTTTTTTAAGCGCTCACAATATAAAAAAGATAATATGAAGACATGATTTTGTTATTACAGGAAAATGCAAACTTATGTTTTATTCCAGTTCCGCCATTCCAGGCCTACCCAGTCTCTCTACACACACACACACACACACACACACACACACACACACATACACACACACACACACACACACACACACACACACACACACACACACACACACGCACACACACACACACACGCACACACACACGCATATTATTAAATAAAAAAATGATGGGTTTATCAATCAATCAATTTATTTATATATATATAGCACTTCTCACATAAGACATCTCAAAGCACTTCACATACAAAACGTAATTAAATTTAAAAAAAAATACATTGAAACTGTTTACAAAAAAACAAACAAAAAAAGACAGTTATGTCTGGTGCCGTATGCTAAGATGTGCTTTATAATTTAAATCCAAACAAATTCATATAATGAAACAGCATATTGTAGCTTTTAAAGTATTTTTTAAAATGCTTAAAATATAGATATTAAATGCTAAAGAAAGGTAAAAACTCATTGCACCAAAACTCACTGACATCTGTGACATCTAATGGAAGCACCGAAAGTTTTTTTTGCTATTGTTTGATTGGGTGATTCAGACACTTTCGTCCAACCCCTGACCCCCCCCCCCCCCCTTCGATTGACTCGAGGAAAGGTGATTCCTGACACAGGAAGGAGTAATATCTGAGGATGTCCAAAAAATGGACACCCTACCTCTAGTTTGAGAAGCTGTGTCCTAGATTAAAAAGGGTGTGTCACTGGGTTTGGTAGTCTACAGGATATTCCTGGAATACAGGTTGCTATGGGATCCTCTTTCAGCCACCTAGTCTCTAAAAATCTTTTTAACATCTCATTGTCTCCCAAAAACAGATATCATCATGTTAGCAGTTGGAAAGAATCTGTGGGTTTTACAGGGTTAAGGGAGCTATATATTTGCCCTGAACTCACCCAGCAGATAACAATGTATACAAAGATCAATCCAAAAAAACTAATCCTTCATCTTTTTCATGCCCTTACTGACCTAGAATCCATGTTGCTGTTCAAGAAGCTATTGATTAAAAGCCCTGGACTTGAGGCATTGCTGTTAGATTGCAGTCTATGACCTTGTTGTTCCGGAGCAATCTCGCAACCTACCTACACTTGGTGCTTACAGAAAGCCTACAGAATGACCATGCATCAATTCATTGAAATGTATTAATTGAAAATAGCCATGGACTGTCAGTCCTCGTGTCAGAAAGTGACTCTCAATACACTGCTTAGCATGTGTGGTCAATCTCTATCTTCCCCTTTCATGTCAGTGTAAAATACAGGCACCTTCACAAAAAACATATACAGTCGTAGACAAAAAGCACTTGGAATCCTCCACTTATTATAAAATAATTAAAGAAAATGTGTTAAGTACAAGCATGTAGTCAACCTTAGCCACTAATTAATAAGAGAAAGACCAAAATACAGTTTCTGGTTTAACAAACAATGTATATATATACACACACACGCACGCACGCACGCACGCACACACACACACACACAGTGCCTTGCAAAAGTATTCAGACCCCTGACCAATTCTCTCATATTGCTGAATTACAAATGGTACATTGAAATTTCGTTCTGTTTGATATTTTATTTTTAAACACTGAAACTCTGAATCAATTATTGTAAGGTGACATTGGTTTTACGTTGGGAAATATTTTTAAGAAAAATAAAAAACTGAAATATCTTGCTTGCATAAGTATTCAACCCCTGTGCTGTGGAAGCTTCCAGTTTGCACCGATGAAAGAAATTGCCCAAACGAGGACACGGTTACCTTACCATTGGCCTCCACCTGTGAACTATTACAGTTGCTGTCACATTTTCTAGATAAAAACCCCACTGTTGAAGGATCATTGGTAAGGCTGTGAATCTGAAGGAAAATGAAGACCAAAGAGCATTCTACAGAAATTAGAAATAAAGTAATACAAATGCATAAATTAGGGAAAGGGTACAAAATAATATCCAAGTGTTTGGATATCCCAGTGAGCACAGTTGGATCAATAATCAAGAAGTGGAAGCTGCATCACACCACCCAGGCACTGGCAAGAAAAGGCCATCCCTCAAAACTCAGCGCTCAAACAAGAAGTGAGAGAAGCCACAGAGAGGCCAACAATCACTTTGAATGAGCTGCAGAGTTCAATGGCTGGGAGTGGAGTAATGGTGGACCAGTCAACCATATCAAGAGCTCTGCATAACACTGGCCTGTATGGAAGGGTGGCAAGAAAGAAGCCGTTACTCAAAAAGTACCATCTGAAAGCATGTCTGGAGTTTGCCAGAAACCATGAGAGTGACCCAGTTGTGGTGGGAAAAGGTTTTATGGTCAGATGAGACCAAGATAGAGCTTTTTGGCAAAAACTCAAAGCGCTATGTGTGGCGCAAACCTAACACTGCCCATGTCTCAAGACACACCATCCCTACAGTGAAGTATGGTGGCGGCAGCATCATGCTGTGGGGATATTTCTCATCAGCAGGGACTGGGCATCTTGTTACAATTGAAGGAAGAATGAATGGATCAAAATACAGGAAAATACTGCAAGAGAATCTGCTTCAGCCTGCTAAAAAACTGAAGCGTGGGAGGAAATTCACCTTTCAGCAGGACAATGATCCCAAGCACAAGGCCAAAGCAACATTGGAGTGGCTCAAGAACAAAAAGGTGAATGTCCTACAGTGGCCCAGTCAAAGTCCTGATCTCAATCCCATTGAGAATCTGTGGCACTATTTGAAAATTGCGGTCCACAAGCGTCGTCCAACCAACCTGAACAACCTGGAGCAAATCTGCCAAGAAGAATGGGACACTGTGTGCAAAGCTGGTACATACTTACACTGCCGACACTGTGTGCAAAGCTGTGTATATACTTTCACTGTCGACTCGAAGAATGGGACACTGTGTACAAAGTTGGTATATACTTACACTTCCGACACTGTGCAAAGCTGGTATATACTTACCCCAAAAGACTTAAAGCTGTTATTGCAGCGAAAAGTGGCTCTATCAAATATTAATGTGTGGGGGTTGAATACTTATGCAAGCAAGATATTTCAGTTTTTTATTTTTCTTAAAAATATTTCCCAACATAAAACCAATGTCACCTTATAATTATTGATTTTGAGTTTAAGTGTTTTAAAATAAAATATCGAACAGAACGAAATTTCAACGTACCATTTGTAATTCAGTAATATGAAAGAATTGGTCAGGGGTCTGAATACTTTTGCAAGCCACTGTATGTGTGTGTGTGTGTGTGTGTGTGTGTGTGTGTGTGTGTGTATATATATATATATATATATATATATATATATATATATATACACACACAGTGCCTTGAAAAAGTATTCAGCCCCCATCCCTTTTTTCACATTTAAGAGTCTCACAGCCTGGGATTTTGATGCATTAGATTGGGAATTTTTATTTGTGAGTCACACATTCTTCTTCACAGACTCCCCCCCCCCCAAAAAAAAAGAAAGAAAATAGTAAACAATAAAATAATGAAAATGAAAACTGAATGTCATCATTTTTTAAGTATTCATCCCCTCTGGGTCAATACTTGGTTGAACCTCCTCTGGCAGCTATTACAGCCAATAGTCTTTTCGGATAGGTCTCTATTAACTTTGCACACCATGATGGAGCAATACTTGCCCATTCTTCCTTGCAAAATTGTTCAAGCTGTGTCAAGTTAGTTGGGGAACAATGATGGACAGCCATTTTGAGGTCTTGCCACAGATTTCTGATGAGATTAAGGTCATGACTCTGACTGGGCCACTCAAGGACATCTATTTTCTTCAGTTTAAGCCACTCCAGTGTTGCTCTGGCAGTGTGCTTTGGATCATTGTCCTGTTGAAAGACAAACTTCTTCCGCAGTTTGAGTTTTTGGCAGAGGGGCGCAGGTTTTTATCCAGGATTTCTCTGTATTGTGCGCCATTCATCCTCCCATCAATCCTGACAATATTGCCAGTCCCTGCTGCTGAAAAGCTTCCCCATAACATGATGCTACCACCGCCATGCTTTACGGTGGGGATGGTGTTACCTAGCTGGTGTGCAGTGTTTGATTTGCGCCACACATACTGCTTAGCGTTTAGGCCAAAAAGTTCCAATTTAGTCTCATCAGACCACAAGACGTTCTGCCACATAACTGCAGTATCTTCTAGGTGACGTTTTGCGAACTCTTTGCGGGCAAGGATATGGGATGTTTTTTTCAGCCACTCTCCCATAAAGACCCTTTTTGTGGAATGCCTTGGAGATTGTTGATACATGAACATCATCGTCCATCGCAGCCACTGACTTCTGTAACTCATTCAGAGTCACAGTTGGCCTCACAGTAGCTTCCCTAAGAAGTGCCTTTCTTGTCCGGCAACTAAGTTTAGAGGGGCGGCCTGATCTAGGCAATGTGGTGCCAGTTTCATATTTTTCCCACTTCTGTATGATGGACTGCACTGAGCTCCGAGGGGTGTTCAATGCCATTGAAATGGTTTTGAACCCTTCCTCAGATTTGTGCTTCTCTATAATCACATCCCTGACTTGCTTAGAATGCTCTTTTGTCTTCATTTTGATTCTTTCTTTTGAAAGTCTCTACCATACTGTGGGACCATACAGAAAGAGCGGTATTTATCCTCACAGATTAATTTAAAGCAGGTGACCCACTCATTTCTTACACAGGTGGAGTACATCAACACATAGTGTGACTTGTTGAGGTAATATATTGCACCTGAGCAAATTTAAACTTGCAATTACAAAGGGTATGAATACTTTTTTAATCTGATAATTTCTGGTTTTCATTTTTAGTAAATTGTTGAAAGCTTTTGCAATTTTTCTTTTGATTTGACATGGTACTGAAGGCTTTGTAGATCAGTGGGAAAAAATTCTAATTTAATCTATTTCAAATTCTGAATATGAGACTCTTAAATGTGAAAAAAGGGATGGGGGCTGAATACTTTTTCAAGGAACTAAAAAAATAAAACCTACAGCACTTACAATTTCAAATATTTGTGACTAAAGCATTGCCACCATTATATTAAAAGTAAAAAAAATGATAGAACTAATTAAAAAGTATATCACTGGATTGAAAACTATTATGCAGTAACTAACCTGCCTTATAAAGTCAATCGCCACAAACAAGTTAATTATTTCAAACATCTGTTGAAGAAGAACATTTTGGTAACACAGCAGAGAAGAAAAGTACTGCAACAAAGGAAATGGCAACAGAACAGTATCAAAAAAATATGCAATACCAAAATCCACAGTCAGAGCAATAATCAAGAAGTACCACTGATCAAATTCAACTGAAAAGCTTGAAAGATTTTGAAGTATCAGGCATATGCACACAGAAGAGCTGTATACACGTTGACCTTACTGCAAACCACTTTTACAGAGACATGCATGTGATTGAAGATTTGCTGGCCTTTTATGTATTCTGAGGGTGAATGGTAAAAGGATGGGAGAGGCTGCTTTCTGTATTAAAGCCCCCACACACTGGAACTCCTTACCCCCTTTTATTAGAAATTCACCTTCAATTGCAATCTTCAAATCTCAGTTCAAAACATGCTTTTTTAATATAGCTTTTCCATAACATTTTTATGGTTTATTCTGAATTTTATTGTTACTTCTGTTTTTAATAACTGTACTCTTTTCTTACTGTTTATTACTGTATTTTTGTATTTGTTTCTGTAAAACGCTTTGAATTGTATTGTACATGAATTGTGCCATAAAGGTTTATTATTATTATTATTATTATTATTATTGTTATTATTATTATTACTATCAAATGAGGCTGTCAACTTGAAGAAAATGAAGACAAGTTACATTTATAGTGGCGCAGGGAAGTTAAACTCTAGAAAAACAGACCAATTAATGACATTTACCAATATAACAAAACAATATTTTAATATACGGACTACATAAACTTAAGGGAATTAAACAAAAACAAAAACAAACAAACAAAAAAAAAAAAACAGTCGTAGATCGACTAAAAAACATATGACAACCAGCACATAGACAATATTCATGTACAGGCATGTAGTTATTTGTATAGCTCTAAAATATGACCGCGATAATTGATTTATTTACAGCGACAGACAAAAACATACCATTGCAGACCATGTTTCTTCATTCTGCTATTGAATGAAACAAAAGACTTTGAGTATTATCCCGTTTCTTGAAGCTCCGACATGCTAGAATAAAGATAAAGGCAGCGCAATACAATCGAGACCACGCTTGGCGGAGCTATTTCCCTTTCCCACGAAAAGCACCAACTCATGTAAGGCCAGTAAAAAAAGTTTTTAAGACTAACTATGCTGGTGGGTGGAGATGCTGTTTGCTGATTGGTTAGGTAGAAACAGTTTTGTGTATGTGATTGGCTAAAAGGTGTTAAGGGGGCTGGGTGAGGGGGGGTCTCCTCAACCCCCTCGAAGTCAGTGTCCAAAGCAGTTCTCACATACTACTTACTACTACGGCTTGAAATGTAACACAAAATATACACTATTGAAGAGTGCACGTTCACAGCTGGAATACCGCTGTTCACAACAAGGATTGTGTTATATAAAAATAAACGAAGGAGAAGAAGAGAATGAAAAAAGAAAACAACTTTGCCATGTCACTAGGATTGCTTGCGGTGTTATGTTTGATTTCTACAGTTTCTGCGGTGGAAGGTAATTTTATTTGGGGGTTCTCTCTTTTTTGGTATTGAGGATTGCAGTGTGCGTTTCTCCCATAGGTTCACTTGCGATTCCATGGTGTTGCTGGTTACAGCCGGAGCACGTCCTGTCAAATTGGGATTTAAACATGGATTATTTTATTAACAAACAAAAACGGGTTGGTTTCGGTGGGCTTCTTAACAGTAGTAGCCCCTCGAACTGTGATGCTGCAATGCAGAGATTCAGATTGTAGTCCAGATCCAGGATTGGAAATTCAGCTTGTAAGCTTTTAAGATGTGGATTCGGTAGCTTGCTGTAAATAGGTTACTTTTTTTTTGCTTTTCTCCTGCCGCATGGGCTTCATAAATGCAGCTGAACTAGTTTTTTTTTTTTTTTTTTTTTTTCTGAACGTGGCTGGTAATGAAGCCGGTAATATATAATCGTGTTGTAGCTTTGAAAGGGAAAGAAAAAACGTGGTGCCCAGCTCCTGTTCATTACCGATCAGTATACAGTCACACTGGTGGACCGACTCATCTTAGGGAGCGCTTTTAAATACGCGTGGTTAGCATTTAATTAGGCTATTACATGTATATTGGACCTATAGTAAATGTGTGCTGGCATAATTTAAATGAAATGCAATCTGTGTTTTCCAACAGGTGTTTACTCCGGCGGTCAGCTACTTTACTGACTCAAAACATGGACCGTCATTGTGGCGTTGACAGGTTGTTTCAAACAAAACACACTACATTATGTGCTGCAAACTACATTAACAAAGTGGTTGATTGGGACGTACATGCAAATGCAATTTTAAAAAATACACACACAATGTTGTTATTATTTAAAAAATCCAGTTGAATGTGAGCGATTGTCCATTCCCACAATGATACACCAATCACAGTTTCAGTGCCCAAGCAGGGAATGCCACTGTTCTAATTTCTTGCGTTCCACAAGGGCTGGCATCTTAATGTTTCTTTCTGTTCAGAAGCGGGCAGCCGTGTTTCTTGTTGTATCTCTATCCTTTGGTAGCTAACTGTAAAGTTTCAAAAGATTGTACCCCGGGATGTCGCATCAATAAACAGGTCAAGTAGAAAACACAGTCATCGTTAGTTAGATTTGTGTTTTCGGGGTGTGTGTTGCCGCTGGCACAGGCAGGGATGGACATACTGAAATTTGATGTAACATCTATGTAAACCATATGTTGCTTGTGTATGCAGCCTGTTAGGGAACAATGGGGTTATTCATTCTTCAAGGGGAATGTTGTCTGAAGTATGTCTTGATGGTTCACCAAATAAATAATTAAACCACTAACAAACACACGGCTTCAGTGTGGTCGGCGATTATGTCTCAGATAATTTTACAATTGATTTGCAATTAACTGTGTTGAGGTTGCGGTTTTCATCCTTGTATTCATGTTCAGCATTTCAAGATCCAAAAGAGAATGTGATTTTATAATTTGAAAGAATCTAGGGATTGTTTCATAGTGGGGCATAATTCGTATTCTTGAGCGCGCTAGGATATGTATAATTTTGTTATTTTGAATGATATACTTTATTAGAAAGGGCTCTCGTGTAAAAAAAAAAAAAAAAAAAAAAAAAAAAAAGTTTAATATCAATAATACAGGATCCTAAGAGCATTTATTTCGTTTAGTTAAATTGAAATTATTATATTACAAGTATATTAATGTATCAATTATTATATATTTTACCGTTCTATAGGAACTAGATTGTCCTTTTCTAAGTGATTGATGTTGTATTGTAAATCGGATTGAATATATACATCTTCTAAAGCTTTATATGCCATAAGTACAACTACATATTTCTAAGGGTTATTTTTCTTGCATGATTGTCCAGTTTGGGTTTTTTTTTTTTTTTAGCGTGCATGTTTTTTGAGGGAAAAGTAAGAGGTGGGTTAAATGTTCATTGAGCCTTTTTTTTTTTTTTTTTGCTGGCGGTTTCCTTTCCTGGTATTGGCGTGTTTAACGTAGCTCGTTTTGATAGTTATTGTTTAGTTGCACGACCCGTATCTTCTGATCTGATAGCATTGTACTGAGCTCTATTTCTAGGTGGATTACCACATAGCTGCTGTGCAACGGGTTACAGACAAAACATCTCCGCCAATTTATCAGAGCAAACAAATGCTGACCCCAGTACAACCAAGACTCCCAAACTCGTGCAACGCACATACTGGTATCCTCCGAATTGCCATTGGAACTCAGATAATCTTTCTTTTTTTCGTTCTCAAGTATAAATGTATATTTTTTTAAACACCCGTCGCAATTATTTCATATGTGCATATATAGGCAGTACACTTTTGATTGTACATATCTGCGCAATATATTTCTCAGTTATATGTGAGTGAAATGTATTCGTTTTATTAATATTTTGTTCATGTTTAAATGTTACTCTATGGGCAAAATATTACTTAATCGCTTATCTTATTTACTACTTTGTATAAGGGGTAACCGACCCCGCTCTTAAAAATACAAGCAACATGTCATCTGTTTCCCTCACCAAAACACGCAGCAAAGGGTGTTTATAAAACTGTATATCATGTACAAACTCAGAAGGATGAGCTACGATACACACTGTATGGAGTTTTCTATGGAAGTTGTCTAAATTCGCTGCTGAGATTTCAGCGGGTCTTTTGTTCCAGAACCACATTTGCGCTTCTCTATTCAGGCACCATTTCACCGCCAGCTTGTTGAAGGGGGCTTTCCGATCATTTTCGGATTATGTTTCAGGGGAAGATACCGCAGACAAATGCAACATGGTAATCAGGAAGGGGTAGCCCGCTTCAAATTATGGCAGAGATAAAAAGGACATCGTTGTTATTATTTACCCTCTTCTCGGATATCCTTTCCTAGCGTCTATTATCACTTCTGAGATTCATTACTGAGGCAGCTGTAGCAATGCTCAAGGGGGCCTCATAGGTGTTGCCGGTCCGCTTGTCAAAATTCTCCCTCCTTTCCCCCACCCTTTTGAAACCACGCAGCCCTTTACCAACGAAAAACGGAATAGGAATTAGCTTTATAACCGAGGCACAACACCTTGCCGAAAAAAAATGAATAAGCATTCTATAGAATAATGACACACGCTGCAGGGGGTGTTTATTAATGGAAGGAATACCAAATATGTTACAAAGCTGTCATGCAAATCATCTACCTGGATTAACAGCCACCTCCACAGTGTGGTTGACAATATAAATATATTATTAATATTATGCATTATTCATAACTGATAAACGCCCAAGGATCCAAAACTTTTGTGCTAATTTCACACCCCATTTGAAAAAAGTGTATTTGCAAATTAAAACTTGAATAGTATTTTTACACAGATTAATGTTTTAAATTTAAAACATATTCCTCACAGTGGCCTAAATGTGCAACCCAGCATATGTGTGGTCTCAAAAATAAAGTTTAACTACTGTGTGCATAATGTGGTACACATAGGTGAGAAATAACATTTAAAAAGTATGTAAACTGATTTAGTATCAAAGTTTAGGACACTTCAGACAGTAATACTTCAGCTGGATGGACGGCAGTAGGTGATGATTTTGAAAGTAGAATTTCAGGAATCATGGCCATATGGAATGATTTGGTTATGGCAGAAAAGAGATGATGCGGGATCCCTTTCCCAAAACTGTTTGCAAATAGTGAGTTATCAGTTACTTCCCATTTGCAGTATAGACTAGAGATTAAATTTCATTTGTATATATTATTAATATATCCCAGGTATTTTTCTTTCCTAAGATGATGATCAGCAGCTCCCGGACCAAATTCAAGTCTAAGGTTCTGACGCACAAAGGAATGCTAAAAAGATTTGCTCCCCTAACAGTGTGCAACCTTTTCCATCCAGCTTGCTTCTTACAGAGCATAATCCTATTAAAATGCCTTCAGCTGTAACAGTCATCGTGTTCCCACAGTGTTAAACACAGGCATGGCCACTCACAGAGGGAAGGGGAGGGCAACAGTTGTGATGTTCCTGGAAAATGTACAGCAAACATCATCACCAGGTAAATAATTCCTAGCAATTTAGAGCGCAGATGCTTCCCCTCAACTGACAGACTACATTATCCTCAATGGGCTGTGATGTTGGTTGGTGTTAAGCATGCATATATTTCAGTGGCTGAACACTCTCTCAAGTGTCTCACGGTTAGCCCTGCAGATGGCGAGACTACAAGACGAAGTGGATCTTGTCTTATAGATTAGCTCAATTGGCTGGGTGCTGCTCATAAGCCTGTCTGACCCAAGAGGTCTCTTTTACAAGTGTTAATGGATGAGAATTCATTTATCAGTACAGCTAAGGCCACTTAATGTGGGACATCTGCTACAATGTGATGCAGAACTAATTTCTTTTCATTTGGGATTTGTACAATTGTCTCATAGGACATTTATTAAAGACATATTTGGGTATGAACCTATAAGATTGTAAAACTTACAATCAACACGCTTTTTCTTCTTTCGTTCTTGCGACATCTCATAAGACCTGTTGTAGCACAGTCCGTATTATAATTTTGATACCTTACAAGTTCTGGTTCAGAATTTTACTGGAACCCAAAAGCTCATGTATTGTGATACAAAGCTTACCTTATGAGACTACTGCGTTAAACATGAAAATGGGAGTATTTTGTGTGTCTGCTAGAATGACTACTGAATCATGTATTTGATAATGTCTGCTGCTTTATTTGTGAATGCAAATTTTCAGATTATTTTACTGTATAATGGGCAAATGTATTGTGATGAGCTTAACAGAAGCATTCACTGCAATGCTTTTTTTTTTTTTCTGCCTGTCTTACTCGCAACAAGCAATTGTGTTTCTTGTCTGGCTTAACACAAGTGCAAGCCCAGTTTAAAAGACATATTCATCCACATTGCTTAGCGAACATCACAACGCAGTAATGGCATCGTAGTTTGTTTGCAGTAGATGCCGTAAAAAGTAGCAGACAACGTGATTGAATGTCCGTCACTGCGATTAGCTCAGGCATTGCAAAGACGAGTCTGTGACTGTGTAGGAGAGCTCAATTTACCAGTGTTTAACACAGCTGTGCCCTATTGTGTTTCATGTATATTAGAATACATGCTGCTGTCGGTGTAACACAGTGTGTATTTCATATAAGGATGCTTTGGTATGGATCTGATTTGTTTACTAGAACAGCCACAGTTCTCTATATACCTGCCATATGCAGCATGCACATTTGGGTAAATAAGCTGATTAATTGGTGATGTTAATGGCGTCTGTTATTCTGTGAAATATAAAAGCTGCATTACCCGGTCAAGAATGGGCAAGAAATCTGACCGGCTTTGATAACTGATTGTAGGAGCTCAGTTGACAGGTGTTTCTCTATCCAAGACTACACACTGTTTAACAAAATTCACACATGAATTAAAGGTGGAAATAATTGAGGAGTAGACAGGACAATTTAAACATCTGGTAGACAAATTGCTGCTGTCCATAGTGGCCCTACAAGTATTGACAGTGTTATGACAGGTGTTTTTGTCCAACCCCTCTAGTGTGGTACAGAAATCCTAACGTGTATAATTCTACACTAGAATTCGAATTTCTCTTTCTCTCTCCCTCTCTACTCACCACATAATCCTTCTCCTGTTACTCTCCTTCTATCTCCCTTCTTTCCTGTTTCTTTTGTCCTTTCCTCTCTAATCCTCCCTTTTCCCTTACACACTTCCCCATCTTTGTTCCCTGGCCTATTTTCTTTCCATATCCTTTCTCATTCCTCCTTCCTTTACTCTCTCTTTCTTTCCCTCACTCCACTGCCCCTCTTCCCATCCCTCTTATCTTCCTTCCTTCCCCATTCCATTCACTCACTCACTCTCTCCCCCCTCTTTCTCCTCTTCGTTTCTTAGTCTCTTCTTTGATTTATGTTCCTTAAACCAAAAACGATCATCCCTCTGGCAATTTAATGAGGCGATACTGCAAAAGGAGAGGCGCTTCATTTCCAGGATGTCCCTGTTGATTTTGCCCTGCCTCTTAATTCATCTTCCCATTCCATGCATCTGCAGGAGCAAGCCAATCTACATTTAATTGGTTCCAGGGCAAACAGAAGTAAGTGATGTCACTGTAAGTGGTGTGACTTACTTTTGGCAGGTGAATAATGACCTGGCACAGATTTTAATGACATGCAGAACCTTTCTTTTATCTTTTCTTAAGAAATGTTCCCTCTCATTATGAGTTGTACTTCAACACACAAGACTGTGATACAGACACTGTGATCTAACCTCCATTGCATGCTCTTTCTGTTTTTTTTTTTTTTTTTTTCAGCCAATTGTGCACTGCCCCCTAGGAATGCCCAGTCACAGTCAGCTGTGACATAGCCTGGACTCGAACCTGCGATCCCCAGGCTACAGGGCACATTCTACAGTCCACATGGAGCATCTTTACTGGATGTGCCACAACAGAGCCACGCATGCTCCTTCTTTGTTACACCACTGCATCCTTAATCTAGAGTTGCTAAGACTTCTTGTCTCCAGCGTCTTTTCAATTGAACAACGATTGATCTAAATATTATTAAAACTGTGTGATCTCACTACCTAGCCAAAAGACTGCTGTGGACATCATTGGGTGCATGGCCTAACTGTCTCTACACATTTTTGCCTCTCTAACCCATGGGAGTGCCAAAGCCAATGCATCCTGTGGAATCCCAAGAGATGCGATTTTAATGTATTCAGTAGGGGTGTAATGTTTAAATGTGGATCAATACTACATTACATGATACATACTGTGATACAGAACAACGTGTGTGTGTTTGTATGTGTGTGTGTGGGGGAGGGGGGCAGGTATTACTGTCAGTGTGGGTACAAAATTTGAGAAAATGTCCCCACAAAGATACTAACTCCTGAAAAAACGACATTGTGGGGACGTCGCCACTTTGTAAAACTAAATATGTCTTTAAAAAAAAAACAACTAAAAGTGCCAAAATATTTAGTTTGTTGTCGACTTTCACCCTGTGTGGAGTTTTGTCTGACTGGACTTAGAAATAGTAAATGGTGAATCTTTCTTTTAAGCAAATTATTGTTATAAAAAAAAGTCACACAGCTGTTTTGAGAAAGGGATACGGTCTGTTTTATTGTCTGCTAGTCCCCTAGCCCCCCAGCCCCCCAGGTTTAAAATGCTCATTAGAAGGTTTGGGGTCTGTACAAACAGATCAAGCATGCAGGTTTCTGCTGTGTCCTGCTGAGCTCAATTCAGAGTCTGTGAGTAATAATGAACTGGCCTTTTGAAGGCAAGTAAAAATAAATGACAGAAAACAAAATCCTCCTGTAGGGAAATAAAGCCGTTGAATTAATTGTCTTTCTTCGCACTTCCTGTTGAAATGTTTCTGAATTGCAGGTTTACCCATCAAGACTGAAAGCTTACAGACTAGTGCTATAGTTTATGACAGTGCACAAGGGATGTTTTCATAGCTAGTGTTTTACTCGTTGTCCCCAATAGTACACTGGCTCCCCACTTGTCGCCACAGTGGTTGCAGGCTTGTGTTCAGTCTGTATAATGTTTCAAAGAATCCAATACATCTTTAATTATTGTCTTTTGACTACAGTGAAGCAAATGGTGAAATTGACTAACTACTAGTCTGCAGCCAAGAAGGTCTACTAACCATGAGCTTCTCAAACCTACTACCTTCCACACTGCATCCCAGCGCTTTCACTAACCATGAGCTTCTCAAACCTACTACCTTCCACACTGCAATCCAGCCGCGAAATGAGTTTCTTGGTGACCACTGATTAGTTTGGACCGATGGAAGGTTGACGTAGTCTGTCACGAAAGAGGTTGGTGACTCAATCCAGTTTGATGATGGAAAGGTGTTACGTAGTGATTCAACAGTGATTGGTACTCTTTCAGTTTGGATGATGGAAACCTACTACCTTAGGGGTCTGCGAGAAGCGTTGGTGACTCAATGAGTTTTTGGATGTATGGAACCTACTGTTACTTAGCATCGCGGTCTCTAACCATGAGCTTCTCAAACCTACTACCTTCCACACTGCATCCCAGCGCTTTCACTAACCACTGAGCCACTGCCTTCCACACTGCATCCCAGCGCTTTCTCCAACCACTGAGTTACTCAAACCTACTACCTTCCACACTGCATCCCAGCGCTTTCTCCAACCACTGAGTTACTCAAACCTACTACCTTCCACACTGCATCCCAGCGCTTTCACTAACCATGAGCTTCTCAAACCTACTACCTTCCACACTGCATCCCAGCGCTTTCTAACCACTGAGCTACTCAAACCTACTACCTTCCACACTGCATCCCAGCGCTTTCTCTCTAACCACTGAGCTACTCAAACCTACTACCTTCCACACTGCATCCCAGCGCTTTCTCCAACCACTGAGTTACTCAAACCTACTACCTTCCACACTGCATCCCAGCGCTTTCACTAACCACCGAGTTACTCAAACCTACTACTGTGTCCTAGAGCACTGTTGCCACTGAGCTAATGAAACCCACTACATACTGCAGCCTAGCACTCTAACCATGGTTACTATTGGTTAAATGTTTTATAGAAATATTGATATTGTTTTATGGTTTAATACAGTTAGGCCTAATATTCTGTCTGCAGATTAACACAAACAGGTACAGTTTTGGGTCTGTTTGAAGGGTTAATGGATGGCAGGGCTTACAGTATATTTGAGACAGGATAGGCACTCTTAAAATAGCAGGACGTGTGAAGGAAATGGGAAGGGAGTGCTAAGGGAGTTCTCTTGTTCTTAAAAGGTCAGAGTTCAGCTCTGGACTAACAAACTGGTCAGATTTTTTAATGAACCAGCACTTTAGTTGCTACCCCCATTCAAAAGCAATATGCTTCATAATAGCCCCCTACCAGATCACAGTCCAGTGAAATGGCTTTGAATAGCGAGGTAGTTTAGCAATCCAGTTTTCTGAAAATGAATGGTTTGGTTCTTTTCCATGTTTGGGCGCGCTGCTAAGTTAACTTTATGAAATGAGGACTCTGCGTTCTCCAGCAGGGACAAGTGTGCAGTCAGGTTGCTTTTTACAGTGTTCACCCTTGCATAAAACTCAATAGGGGAGTAATTTAATTTTCTATGTACTTGAGTGTAATGAGGCAAGAAACTGAAGTTTTCACTTTTTGACAAAATTCTACAAAAACATTTCTCCTTGATTCATTTTCTACTCTTTCATCCATTTCTTCTTAATTAGGATAGTTAGCAACCAAGCTGCAGTGTCCCACAGTAATTTTAAATGTTCTTCCATAGCTTTCTGCTCAATCTGCTTCATCAGAACCTAGTTGGCTTACTGATTTGTTTACATTCCCTAATGTAGTTTCAGCTGCAGGCCCACAAGCGCCTTGAAGCTTTCAGGCCTCTTGGGCATAAATTAAATTAAAGTTATGGCACTGCCATAGGTATACTTTATAAGGGATATTCAGGAACTAGACAGCCCCCCTCCTGCTACCTCTTGCAGCCTCAGGTGGGATGTAAAAAATGTAAACAAGAAGGTAATATTTTCAATATGGGCTTGTGAGCAAATCTCTGCCTCGTTCCTGTGCTGCCTTCAGGCTCTTGGCTCTTGGCTGGACCCCTGCAATAAGACGATGTGTTGTACCTTTGGCACTTCCAGTTCCGTTCCAGCAGCAGCTCACATTTAGCTGGGGGAATACTGCTTCTTCATCACTGTGCTCACTTTGTGCCCTTCTTACCTTCCTGGAGGATGGAAGGGGGGGAACATCTATTGTCTGTTTGACCGGTGACTAATCCAGTTTGGCACACTCTACTGAACCCCAGCCCCTGGGCACCACAAGGGCAAGGGTCAACAGGTTGATGTCTGTTTTAGGTTTTAAGGAAGGCAAATGAGTTTCATGTTTTTGTTTCTGGAAAAAAAAAATCTAATAATTTGTAACATATTTGTTTTATTCTATGGACGAAAAAATATAATAAAACACTCCAGATGTCTAAATGTTTAAAAATCTCTGAGGTGACTTTGCGGCCAAATAGATTTTTAATATAAAAATGCATTCAACAGAATGCTCAACCTTGTTCCCTAGTTATATGGTGTCCCTTTACACAGCAGAACAGGCTATACAGTGGTATGGTCATGGCTCCCTTTTGCACCATAATTCCTACAAAGCAGAACACACTACAGTGTCATACAGCACTGTATTAATTTTACAATTAAAAAAAAAAAAAAAACTTTTTGCTAAATTATGATAATTGCACAGACAAGGAGCTGTTTGATTTCTGCAACTAACACTCTCTCTAGAATTGCACACATGATTGTATAAGAAAATTGGTTAGTGCTATTAAACCAGTGTAATTAATGATTACAACATGAAGGATTTTTAACTTGGTTACCATTTTAATTGTATTTTCAATACTTAGGAGGACACATCTCTCACACTATTGCATTAAAAAAAGTTATTGACATACATTCATACGTACATACATACATACATACATTACTTAGAGGTATTTAACAAAAAGGAAACACCAATGTAAAGTCACTTAATAGGGCGTTGGGCCACCATGCACGGCCTGTATGCGCCGTGGCATAGAGTCTACTAGCCTCTGGAATTCTGCAGGAGGGATGTGGCACCATTCTTCCAAGAGAAAGTCAATCAACTCACGCCTGGTTGATGGAGGTGGAAAACACTGTCTCAGGCGTAGTTCCAGAATATACCGTAAATGCTCGACTGGGTTCAGATCTGGTGACTGAGAAGGCCATGACATATGGATAACGTCAGTGTCATGCTCATCAAACCACTGGGTGACCACACGATCTCTGTGGATGTGGGCATTGCCATCCAGGAAGACGCCTCCCCCCCCGGCAGGAAAGAAATGCTGCAGCATGGGGTGAATGTGATCACTCAGTACCATTAAGTAGCGATTAGCATTGACCTTGTCTTCTAAGGGAATGAATGCACCCAAACCATGCCAGGAAAATGTGCCCCACAACATTACGGAACCACCAGAACCCTTCACTGCTGGTACCAAGCACTCAGGGCTGCAGAGTTCTTTAGGTTGGCGCCACACGTGCACTCGTCCATTTGTCAAGAAAATGGTGAAGGATGATTCATCTGACCATATCACATTTCTCCACTGCTTGGTAGTCCATTGCCTGTGCTCTTTGCACCACTGGACTCGCAAACGTACATAGCCAGGTGTGATGAGTGGTTTGTGCACTGCAACCTGCTCTGTGGAGTTCTCAGCAGACCGTTTTTGATGAAACTAGCTGCTCGCGCCCCAGGTTGAAAGTTGCAGTCAGTTGATCTGCAGTTGCTGCCTGTTTTGCCTTGCACTTCAAATTAATGCACGGATATCACGATCCTGGAGTGTGCGCTTCCGCTTACTGTTGTCCTTTGCTGAGGATGTCTTTCCCTCGGAGTTAGACACCGTTGCTCGTGAAACATCAGCAAGTTGAGCTATCTTGGTCACTGACGCTCCTGCCAAACGCGCCCCAACAATCACCCCTCTTTCAAAGTCACAGAGGTTTCCTCTTGCAGCCATGCTAGCCATAATTATAGGCAATCAGGCCTGTCCAGCATTTTTATACAAGACCCTAAGCATGCTGGGATGTTATCTGCTTAATTAACGCATAAGCCACACCTGTGTTGGTGTCCCTCATTTACCCAGGTGTTTCAATTCTTTTGTCCATTATATGTACATACATACATACATACATACAAACTTATCTCTCCTTTGGAAAATGTAATTGAATATTGCTATAGAAAATGCAAATAACACAGTTACCAAGTATTAAAGAACCTTCCTATATCAATGAAGGCAAAACATTGGAAGTTCAAATAACCACAGTACTTTGTGCAATCTAATTGAAAATAAAGACATTTTACTTATTAATAGGACTGGTAATTTTATTCTCCTGAATAATATATATAACATATATAATTAGTGGTACAAATTATTTATAGATTTTCTATCACTTGCTTAATTTGTTTAAGCATATTTACTTCTTAATTCTATTGCACACAATATCACTATGGTTACATTGACAACAATTGTGGAACAGAATGGAAGGTACTTTTTTCCTAGATTTGTGATGTCATCATACAGTCATCGTACTGTACTGTTCTAGATTTTGGAAGTGTGGGAGTGGGTGTAGGGCAGTCCCACTTTGGTATGATTAACATCATTCCATATGTAAAAATACATCCAATTGAAGGGGTAATTTGAAGAATCATCATTTTACCAAGACGGAAATACACTTCCTTATCTCCTGTAATCCATTTGCAAGTCTAATGTTAAGACTGCATCAGTCCCTCCCCATGATTGTCAAAAGTTAGCAATTTCTGAAGAACTCTGAATTATCTCAAAACAATATCATTCTTAATATCATAGCATCGAATCCCGCTGTCAATTATTTTTTTTAATACAAAAGGCTTCTCTTATAGTAGTTATAGACTTTCTTTTAAAATGTATTGATTTAAAGTTAAGAATCATACATCTTTTTCCAGATACTTTATTTTTTTTTCTTATGAAGTTCATATTACAGTGTGTAGTGATTCTGATGGTCACAATGCTGAGTAAAACAAACCACATATAAACTTATGTACTTTAGCACAGCACATTAAGGAATCCCTTTTGTGCTATGTGGGGACTTAAAATGTTTAACAAATAATTTGATTTAATCATCCTTAGAGTAGAATGCTCCAGTTAAACCTGGATGGTTATGGTTAGATAAGTAAAATTGGAATGTTTCTGTAATATAAAGTCATTGTAAACACCCTTTGTAATGCAATGTGTATTTATTTCATTGTTGGTATGTTCTTATGATGCCTGATATCTGAAATATCAGCATAGCCCTGCCTAATTACCATAAGGTGACACCCACTGCCGCAGCATTTAGGAGTTTGTTGTAAACCCTTGTCAGATTAACAAGGGACAAGAGATTTGCTTAGGTTCTGTCTATTACAGTTGAATTGTTTGAAGAAACAGTCCTCAGTAAAGGTAAGTAACAACTTTAACTCCTATTCCAGTAGTTTGCAACAGGTGTAAAGGACAAATTGCAGTGATTAATCTAATTAGTCTCAATTAGAGATGCAGTCGGCACCCTAATTTCGTATTCAATTATCGTATAGACATTTATCATTGATAACTGATGCATTGATGTTTTTTTTTATTTTAAAAATAAACAAACATTAAACAGCTTTAATAACTAAAACACTATTATGCATAATAGTTAAACAAAAAGGCACAACTTGCGTTCAAATTAAAACACTTCTGATTATAAAAAAAAAGAAATACAAAGGACTTGAGTTTAACAATTGAAGAATGTGTGCATCCGCATCAGATTAGCATTGTAAATATATAAAAAAAATACTATCTTTTAACAGAAGTCATTTCTGAACTATCATTGTTCAGTACTGTTTACATGCAAAGCAAAGCAAAGCATTTGAATTAATCTCACAAACCCTGACTAATGTAACTATCATACTTATATTGCCATATAATCCAAACACAACATGCTTTGAAACAAAAGTTAATTGGTAGATTTAATAGATTAAAAAAAAAAAAAAACGTGTTGCCACAATGTTTTTAAATAAAAAAAACGTGAATACTTGGCTGTGGCAGAGCAAAGCTCTGCCCTTTTTAAATTGGCAGGGATGGGGTTAATTTTCCCTACCTGCCTGGGTTTATTATGTTCAGGTGACTGGGGTTGATTAGGTTAGTTAACGATCAATCAGCGCCCTGCCACCTGACATAAAAGGAGGCCTCTGCCTCTCATTTGGGAGGAGGGAGTTGAGGAAGCAGGTTGGTAGTTTTTGGTTTGTGTGTATTTTTTGAGATTTGTGAATCCAGTGAAGGCATTGCCCAGCCTGGAAACCTTTATTTTGTACATTTTGCTTTTTTTCTTTCATTTTGTGTTTAAATCCCTTTATTTTGACCTCGTGCACTTTTATTTTGTGTTATTTATAATAAAATTAGTATTTTTTTGAACTGCAGACCACATTTGGTGTGAGAGTGGGATAGCGCCACCTAGAGGCTCAGAGCAGTATATATTTTTTGGGGGGGGAATTTTTGGGATAAATTATTTATTTATTTTTTGGGAAAAAAAAAAAAATGGGAGAGAGCAGACAGCGGCAAAAGCAGGACAAGCAGCAGCTGAAGAAATGTAAGCTGCTGCAGCCATCGCTGGAGGACCCGGCCAGCCTCTTCCCCTGGTGTTCCTGGTGCAGGAAGGAGGACCATCGTTGGCGGTCCTGCCCAGATGTGCCACCGGCAAACTGGTGTGGTCGGTGTGAGGAGGACGGCCACAACTGGGCAGGATGCCCCTACAACCAGGCCCAGGAAGAGGTGCAGTGTTCACCCCGGGCATCAGGGGTCACCCCACTACCTCCAGCACCACCACCTTCACCACCGTCCCAGGAGATCTGGGACTGGTTGATGCACACTGAGGCAGACCTCGTCCACGATCTCCCCATAGTGATCAACACGCTGTGGCGTCGAGATGGGGAGAGGTGGGAACAGTGGGAGGAACAACACCACCCAACGTCCTTCCCAGAGGTTGCCGTCATGGAGGTTAATTACCTGGCGGTAGACATGGGAGATGCCCCGGTCACTCCAATAAAGAGGGGTGAGCCGCCTTCCCGAGAGCCAGGGAAGGGTGAGGAGCTGCCTTCCCAAGAGCCAGGGAAGGGTGAGGAGCTGCCGTCGCTCCCAGAGCCAGAGAGGGGTGAGGAGCTGCCGTCGCTCCCAGAGCCAGAGAGGAAGGAGCTATGGCCCAAGGATGCCTGCCTTGCACCGCCCAGGGATGACTCATTCGCATCGCCTGGGGTTGCCTGCTGCTCCGCATTGCTTGGGACTGCTGGTGTCTCCTTTTTGTTTTCTAGGGTTGCTGAGGGTCCGCCGCCGCCTCCGCCACCAGAGGGAGCTGGGCCGCCGTCGCCGTACTACTTTGGAGATCCGGGGCCCCCTCAACCAAAGAAGGCTTGGGGGCTCCGACATCAACCCTGCCCACCACCACCCACTATAACAGCCCACCCAAGGGACATAATCCTCCTCTTGGGGGGAGGGGGGAGTTGGCCGATTGCGGCCGGTGTACGTTGTACATGGGGGGGGAGGTGTATGGCAGAGCAAAGCTCTGCCCTCTTTAAATTGGCAAGGATGGGGTTAATTTCCCTTACCTGCCTGGGTTTATTATGTTCAGGTGGCTGGGGTTGATTAGGTTAATTAACGATCAATCAGCGCCCAGCCACCTGACATAAAAGGAGGCCTCTGCTTCTCATTTGGGAGGAGGGAGTTGAGGAAGCAGGTTGGTAGTTTTTGGTTTGTGTATTTTTGAGATTTGTGAATCCAGTGAAGGCATTGCCCAGCCTGGAAACCTTTATTTTGTACATTTTGCTTTGTCTTTCTTTGTGTTTAAATCCCTTTATTTTGCCCTTGTGCACTTTTATTTTGAGTTATTTATAATAAAATTAGTATTTTTTGAACTGCAGACTGTCTCTGGGCCTCTGTTCACTCACCAGCCTGCCACATTGGCCTACTTCTGATTTGTCTTATCCACCGCGTAATGTAGACTTGAAGTGTGTATCCTAGCAACACACTAATTTATTGTACTAGCACTAGAAGCAGCGCATTCACACTCAAGGTTTTAATGCAAACCGGCAACAGGAGACTTAAAACTGGGTACTAATGCAATGCATCGATTCACTAAAATGTATTCGAAGCTCATAAAATATAAGGACAAATGATCAGTAATCGATGCATCGATTAATTGTTGCACCCCTAGTTTCAATGGAATAATCTGTCAAGGTTTTATATAACTTTCTAGGTTGTACTTGTTATGGCCACAATATATAACTAATACCATATGAAGACAGGAAGAAGTACTATAGTGTCACTTCAGGTAGAGAGAAGGGAGAGAGAGAGAGAGAAACAGCATGAGTGGGAAGAGTTGGAGAAGGGGAGAGGAAAAACAGAAAAGGAGAGTGAGAAATACAGGAAGAGAAAGTGAGACAGAAAGGAACAGAGAAAGACAAGGGGAAAAAGGAGGCAGGGGGAAGA
Source organism: Polyodon spathula (assembly GCF_017654505.1). Lineage (NCBI taxonomy): Eukaryota > Metazoa > Chordata > Actinopteri > Acipenseriformes > Polyodontidae > Polyodon > Polyodon spathula. Next base: position 43,672,622 of record NC_054544.1, read on the forward strand.
AGGGAGAAAGAGAAAGGGTGGGAGAGGGGGAGAGAAAGGATTTTATCCACCTGGAAGACTGTTCTCTCCTGGAACACTCAATGCACCCTGTATTTAAACTAAATTTAAATTAAACTATTAATATTAAAACTTAGGGTAACTAAATGTGTTTTGCTGCCACTGTATTTCTGTCTTTGTGTTAGTGTGTGATTAATGGTCCTGAATGTGGAGTGAAAGGGAAGGGGCGAGCTTGTGTAATGAGAGATGTGTGTCTGCCACATATCTGACAGTGTGAGCTGGAATGAAAGAGGCCCCTGTCTTCCTAATAGCAGACGCCTCTGAAGCGTGCATCATTATCTCCTAATTACTGGCTCTGAAAGGCGAGAGAGAAGTTGAATATGAATTTTGAGACTCCGGTGAGTACGGTCCCTGCAGAGCTTTGGTGTGCAACCAATGCAGTGTGTTCAGTTCTACCTTTCTGAGACCCAGCTGCTTGTCTTCTAGTACTGAGTGTCTTCAAAACAACACTTTAACCGCATAGCAGAGAAACCAACGAACAGAGTCCGGTAGAAACAGAGTTAGCAGATAGGGTTTGAATATAAAAATTTATATTTAATTAATATTTAAATGATCTGTGCCTTCCTTATGATAAATAGACTGTGACTCATATCAGTAAGCCTACAGCAGCATTTTAGATTCCAGGGCCTGATTAGCCATGTGATTACATTGTAATAACTGTGTAGTTACATATCTTACATTGTAACTACTTTGTACACACCGACATGTGAGCAACATCATGTAAATACATGGTAACACCATTGCCTAGGCCATTTCTATGTACTCACTTGTTCCACCAGTAGTTACCATGTAAGAGCAGAAATACCCTGTTATTTCATTAGTATGTATGCCCCCTAATATAATGTGCTACCACTTATTAAAATGGTACAGTTCGATTTTCAGCTATGGAAATAGACGGCTAATAACATTCGCAGTATGAAAAAGGTGTGCTTGTTACATTTCCTGACATTTTCAGACAGGACCTGTAAGCTGTAATTTCAGTCCTTGGGGATGCTAACCTCATCCCTTCAGCTAATAGAATTGCTCAGTATCTGGAAAACAAGATTCGTGTGCACACAAAGCTTCATTGTTCCTTTATTTTCCACAGGCAGGCAAACAGGGTCCATGCAAATACAGTTTTCAAAAAGCAAGACATTTTTATTAAAAATTCAAGCTGCCTCCTTTTGCCTCCAACATGCAGCGAAGCCTGTAATAGTTCACCGAGAGGCCCGGACTTTCTAGAACTGAAATATGCATCCAGTTCTGTGTTTGCCAGGGGAGGTAACAGCATTGCATTCCTGCCAAGAAAGAATAATCAGTTTGATACAAAGTAGGAAAGGAACAAAGGCTGTAATGTATTATTCTTATTTAACAGATTCAGAAAATCTGTTTCAGGGATCCAACCTCATTATTTAATTTCCCAAGCACCAGCTTACTGCTCCTTGATTTCAGCAGCGGACGCTGTGACAGTTTGAAACACAAATGAGCAGGGAAAAGCATTAAAGTGTTAGAGAACGACCCTTCCATTCTATTACAATCCCTGCACTGGTTTGTGCCACCTCCTTTTAAACACAACTGTTTTGTCATTCCCTCAACACACATAACTTTGGGGAACTGCTTATTGCATTTATATTTTCTAAAATGCCTTTTTCTAGCTAATCGTTAATTGAATTGGGCACTTACAGCATGTAACAGGAGGCTGGGACCTGCAATCACAGCATGTAACAGGAGGCTGGGACCAGCAATCACACACACTACAATCGAGTTTCTTGATTGCACAAAAGGTGCTTCAACACTGATTGACATTCTTTTTAATTAACTACTAATTTTTAGTGGGGAAAATACCATGTTACAGTAATGAAACATTGTATTTGGTTATATTATTTTGCCATTTAAACAAAACGTAATTATTGGAGTAAATGCTTTGAATGTATGCCCTTTATTTGTTTATCTTAGTATTTCCTCTGAATTTATGCATGTTTAAAGTTTTCTGAACATTCAACTATTGCGGAGTGAATGGCTTTGGTAGCATTCCTCTCTGATTTTAAAGTACATCTTGCTAATATAGTAAATCTTACCTAATATATACATGCTATAATTTCGTAGGGCTCAATTTTTCCTATATTAAAAACACACAAGTTATGGTACAGGTGAAATTGATTTATTAATTAATTTGCATCTGTGATAGGGAATATTTATCGAACGCTCCTTGAAGATACTTCAATGCTGTATCTGCAATATTCTTCGTAAAGTCACATTAAGGAATTAACATTGAAAACACGTCAGTCACAGGAAAAGCAGTGATTGGTATTCAAATACAAGCCAAAGTGTCTGGCTTCTGGGAGATCTTTAAAGAAAATAAGTGGAAAACATTTTGAATGTTTTTTTTTTTTCTTCTGGAGATATACTAATAAATTGTCAAAAATAAATAAATAAATATTTAAATAAATACTCAAACTCCCTGAAGCAACACACCTGTGTCGGCTGCATTGCTGTAAACTGGAGACATCGCCAGTTTTATTGTTTATAAATGCTATGAAAAAATACCATTCCAAATTAAATATACATTTAACATAATATGTGCTTCTTTCATTATAGGAAGCGTGAGATCTACAAAGTGATAACAATGCATATTATATAAGATTTACTGGTATTTTTTTCGGTTTAGCTAGCAATGGGCTAACTACTTTAATGACACTGGTCATGTGGGTTAAAAAATATCGAACCAATTTCCATTGTGATTCAAAAGAAATGTGCAAGTACATAAGAGGCAGCCACTCTTAACAGGGCTTTAAGAGACTGAGTGTGTGGGGGTTGCTGATTGAGAATGAATTACTGGTTTATACATTGCTTTACTTCAGCTCATTATAATGGAAAATTAATTATAGAATACAGAGGAGTTATTGGCAATCTAGAGTGGAGTTCTGTAAGCCAATTTAAAAAAAAGGAAAACAAATGATGAAAGCTTTTTTATTTTCTTGTACAACTTCTGCCAACAAGATGTTTCTTGGTTCACTGGCAATTCTCCAGTAGAGCAGAGAGCCAACTTACTGTGCTCTTCTCTAATTTGCACACACTTTTCAGTCGTTTTACACCATAGATAGAAACTGACATTTTATTTAGTAGGGTTTTAATAGGGACTGTTTCATTTGATGGATTATCTAGTAGAGGACTCCTATTTATCATCTGGAAATGCTGGAACGCATGTAAGCCTGAAATGTTCAGTCAAAAGAATATCTTGATATTTTAAATGTGACAGATGATTTGTACCTTTTCCAAACAAATGTAGGCACTTACTAATAACTGTAGTTTATTTTAAATGGTATACCATTTCAATGTGTAGCAATGCATAGTGAAATCATGGCAAATTAAAGATTTCAGCATCAGCTGAGGTATTAAATAAATCACAGAAAAGTACAAAGCAAGACAGAAGTGTGGTAAACTATACATTTAAAATATACCTTGATACATTTTTATGAAAGGGGTGGTGTATATTATTATATTTACTAACTAACTACAAGAAAAAAAAAACACCAAATACAATTCTAAAACAAATAAGAAATGTAAGACTATTTATAGGCCCAGATATGAAACATCTGATTTGTTTATTTCTGGTTTGGTGCTAATTTCCATTCTGCAAAACAAAGTCTAAATGCCAAATTGGAAAAAAAAAAAGTCTTTCAGAAGATATTACCAGAGTCCCGACTTGATGAATTTGAAGTAGGCGTTATCCATCAAGCAAAACTCCCTTTACCACTATCAACTCTTTCGATGTGTATGAATCCCTTTTAATATACAAAAAACAGTTTCAATTTCCTAAGCTTTTCAGGAAAAATGGTGGATATTTAATGCTTGAAAAAACGGCATAGTTCTGGCAATAAAACCAAATCCCAGACCAAATCCCAAACACAACAACTTTGTAGCGCAGTAACACCACAGAAGGTACGGTAGCAGCAGTTAAGAACCTGTTTGGTTGCTGATAGCCCTTTAAAGTGCTAAAAGCAGTCATTAACTCAGATAAGTGCTGATGAACTGCTTACTGGCTGTATTGGTTATGATCCAGATGATTGTCAGGTTTGTGTACTTCTTTTGTTCTCTAGTAGAATCAGGGGAGGCAAACAGGAGGACAAGTCAATGGCATAAACTGCTATAGTGTGTTCTTCCTGTACTGGCTTACAGATTTTCACATACCCAGACAACAGTTAATCAAGAATAAATACACAAACTCAGGTATTCAGTCTAATGAATAAGTATATATTTACTCCTTTGGTTTATTAAACCTTAAATGAAACAAGTTATTGCAGACCTACTTCATAGACAGTCCAGGCAGTCTGGCGTCTTTGTAAACTAACAGCATTAATAATATATAAAGCAATATGGTTACAACATCTACCTTCAGGCAGTATAAGGCACCCATTTACACTAAATGCATAACAATATCTCTAAAGCTAATACTATCTTATAACATCATGCTTAAATATAGGTGAGATACAAATTCAAGATTATGCTTACCCTTCTGCAGAGATGTATGTCTTAAAATATAAAACAAAACAAAAAAATGACAGTCGTCCAAACTAGAGGCTTTGAGTACAACACCAGCAGTCAGCTTTTCAAAGAGGTCCTCAAAATATGGACCAGTTAAGTCTGTGTTACCAAACTCAACTGATACTTATTTGTAATTTTGCTCCCACACTTGTAGGACTTTTTCTCTCCTTCATGTGTCAGAAGACTTAATTAAATCTAAACATCTGGTCTGTTAGCCAGTCTGTATCTCTAAAATCAGTAATATACTTTCTGGTGCCAGGCTACTCCTTAAACTAATATGCAGTACCAATATTTTTTTGTAAGATAAGGATGTAGAGGTATTTTCTAAAACTAATAATATATATTCTTATACCTTTGAGTCCCCTCTCACTTGTTAAGATAAAGATTATAAAAGCGAGGGGCCCTTGAATTAGAACTCCTGTTATGTCAGTCAGTTCTGCCTTGGTTGTTAAAATATATGTTTCTGGTACCATAAGAATCCTGGTACTTCCACAAGTTAAGAGTAAAAAGCGAGCAGCTCCTGTTCTAAGTTGCAGCTGCTGATAATAAACTCAGCGATATTCCAAGAAGCCCCATCAAGGTTATTAAATTAGGTCAGTGTTTTATAGTTTCAGAAGTTTAGGCTAATACAGATTTCTGCAATAATGTATCTGCTTATAGCTGTCTCAGCATAATCTAAATGAATACAGAGTTTTTACAGCAGTGTTGTTGCCCTTAATCAGTTACTTTTCTTCAAATGGCAGGGCTCTACGCTTAGATTTTTAACTACTGGCCCCTCGGACCACTGAGCTAGTGTTTTTACTGGCCCAGATGCAATTTTATCTGGCCCAATATAGTTATATATTTTTTCATGATGGCTTTTATTTTCAGTATGTTTCTAACTGTGTATGGCAGGGTTCGGCAATAAATTTAAATGTCGGGCCAGTATGGTAATCCAAACTTGGGTAACATTGAAATTAGAAAGCTAATTTAACGTTATGATAAATATAAAGACATACTAAATGTTAATCACAACAATGCAGTAACTATAAGAAAAGGTAAGATACTTGGAGTTATTAGGAATTATTTTTTTAACTGTAGTTCAATGTGAAGTATCTACTGTTGACTTTCTGTGAATGGATGGAGTAACGGCAACATTTGCACTGAGCATTAAAAGTACAAACAGGTATCCTTGTTTTGAATTATTACAGGTTACTGAATAAACAAAGTAACTTGACTTCGATTCATCTGATGTCAGTACTTGATGGCTTGTTGTAATTAGTAATGTTAAACTATTGTAATGTTGGAATGTATTTTCTATTTTGGCAAGGATACAATATTTACACTAAGATTGTTATAAATATAATTTGTTAGAATTAAACAGATGTAGAATATTTAGGTTGCTATTGATATGTGTTATTTTATTCTAAATACACTACAGCTTGGTGGTTTGTGCAATATTATGCTACTGTTGCTTTAATAAGAGATAAGCGCTGTGACACATTGTTGCTGCTCATTGGGTTCTGTGCATTTTAATTCAGTAAACAAAAAAAAACTTGTGAATAATGTCTTGGACATTGTTTGAACACTTTGTGAACCCGGTGAAACTTTACTGGCTTACACTGTTATGCTGTCTGCTTGTGCACACGCATTTTTACTTTTGGTAGTGTAAGGGACCAGAGTTCGGGTAATCGAATACATAAAAAGGTTGCACCCTGTGTATTCAAATAGGAAACGATTCGAAATTCCCATCCCTAATCCTAATAATAAACACTATTAAAAATACAAAATAATAACAATCTTACTTAGAGCGTTGTCGCTTGTGCAGCCTCTCCCAAGCCAGCGCTAATCTTACTGAGTGATACCAGCGAGTCCTGGAAAGATTGTGGTCTTTGTCCAGCTCTACTCTCAGAGGTTCTGTAAGTGACCACAAGGCTAATACTGTATGTGCAGAAACACGTTGAACAAAAATGTAATTTTAAAAGATGATATCTGGTACTACTTTACGCTAAAGAAAGCTCTCCATTGCTATGCTTTATTTTCAATTTATCTGTTTGCACCTGCACTTCCTGGTTCATTTCACCTCAGCAGTGTGTGCTAGGTCAAACTGTTGAAAGCATGTCAGTCAACAGATGAAGCTGTATATCGTACATGTTTACATGAAACAAACAAAACTGGTAATTACTTTGCAATTGGCTGATTGTTCAGTTCCTAGCTCATTTGTATTAGACCTGGGAATGTATTTGTTCTCTGTGTAAGAAAGCTTGTCTCCCATCTCCTGACTACTCAATTTTCGAAGTTCCCATTTAATAAAAAAAGCTTTGGAAAAAGGATCAGAGGTGGCGTGTTCCTTGATGGAGTGGCAGGGTCTTAATGACCTTGCAGCACCACGCCAAAATCTCCTGTTTTGATTCCATGGCTCGCTGGTCAGATACAAGGTCTGGGTGAAAAGAAGGCATTTCAGGTAATGGAGTATTGATTTAGTAGCGAAATAATAAAAAAAGTGAAGCCTAGCTCTAATTACCTAGCAAGATCGACTGGCCCTGGGAGAGATGAATGAACATGAGCAGAGGGAGGGGGATCATTCTGCCCAAGGCTCCCTGGTGAGAACAGATTAGAGATGACAGCTCCAAGTCACCAGTCCTAAACGAACAGATATAAACCCTGCCTGGGAAGGAGGGCAGCCCGGGGCAACCAGGGGCAGGTAGTGCCTTCCCAATTAAATTCCCTGACAGCTGCTTTTTATCCAGAGACGGGTAATGATTACAGTGTGACAAATTGTGACACATTCATGGTGTGTGCCTCTATGGGGGGGGGGGGGGGGGGGGGGTGTCTTTTCTATCACTCTTAAGAGGCAGTGTAATATATTGGAGTAGCTTTTTATTAACACATTAAGGCCCACTCACTAAAGGTAACACTCTGCTCAATTGGTTATTTCCTTTTTAGGTTTAAATCCCTTTTAAGTGCTTTGAACCCTGAAAACACACATTTTTTTGTGACTAGTCTGGAGTCTAGTGGCCATTCCTCGATGATTACTGGATCTTCACCAACAAAGACTGTTTCTTCTCATTGCATTACAGCGGCCCCTACTGGCCAGCTGAAGTGGGCACCTGTAGGGCTGGTCCTTGTCTTCTGGAGGCTGTTAGTTTCCTGGGTGTCTTTGCCCCCCACCTCCTACATCTCTTTTCCAGGGAGTCATCACCCGGTCTTGGGTCACCTCTATGTTGGGTCAAATTGTCTAATCATTCTATAATACATTAATATATATATAGAGGTGGAGAGGCAAACGTTGATAAGATCCAATATAACTGAAGCTCTCACATTTCAGTAGGAGGTGGAACCCCAGTGCTAATTAGTTGCCAAATTGACAACCTGTGAAAGGAACAGGTAAGCAAATCCCTGTTTAACATCTTTTAAATGACAGCTTACAAGACTCGATTAGCTGGTGTGAGGGAGTGCTGGTTTGGCATCAGTATTGTGTAGTGCAGCGCTTCCCAACCCTGGTCCTGGAGATCCCCTTTGCCTGCTGGTTTTCATTCCAACTAAGCTCTCAGTTACTTAACTAGACCCTTAATTGAACTGGTCATTTGCTTAATTAGACCCTTTCAATTGTTTTGAACTCTTAAACAGTTGCACAGATCAAGTTACTGTTATAGCTAACTTGAAATCTCTAACTGTTTAAGAGCTGAAAACAAATAAAAAGGTCCAGTGGTATTGGTCGATTTATCTGATCATTGTAAGGTCTGGAGGTTAAGTGTACTGTACCGCAGCTTTCACTCTGTCATTACGAGCACCTTTGGAAACTTCTCAGGCCTTAATGTACTGTATCCCTGTCTCCTGTGTCACAGTCAACATAATGTATTATTTTTCGAACTATAAGTAATGTAAAAGAAATGACAATTTCTAACGGTCGTTAATTTATTGTTTGTTTTTATTATGTCAGGAATTACTTCAGTAGGTATTGACAGTTCTGTTAGTTGTCACGACCTAAATCTTTATAATTTTCTTTGATTTTTAAGTTACTGTTTGCAAAGCTGATCTTCAGAAAATGTCACATAAGTTTACAATGTTACCAAACTAAAGGATTGATTGGTGTTTAGATTTCCTTGTTTTGGACAACAAATCTATGGACGACACTTCTGAAATAGACATCAGACACACCTGACAAATACAATACACGCTTGAACTTGTGCAATTACACAAAAAAATGGACGGGGTACACTTCAGAGGACGGACACAAATATCTTTATATATGACGTCGTGCCACGGAACACACTATATATATATATATATATATATATATATATATATATATATATATATATATATATATATATATACATACAGTGCCTTGCAAAAGTATTCAGACCCCTGACCAATTCTCTCATATTACTGAATTACAAATGGTACATTGAAATTTCGTTCTGTTCGATATTTTTTTTTAAAACACTTAAACTCAGAATCAATTATTGTAAGGTGACATTGGTTTTATGTTGCAAAATATTTTTAAGAAAAATAAAAAACTGAAATATCTTGCTTGCATAAGTATTCAACCCCCACACATTAATATTTGGTAGAGCCACCTTTCGCTGCAATAACAGCTTTAAGTCTTTTGGGGTAAGTATGTACCAGCTTTGCACACAGTGTCGGAGTGATTTTGGCCCATTCTTCTTGGCAGGTTTGCGCCAGGTTGTTCAGGTTGGTTGGACAACGCTTGTGGACCACAATTTTCAAATAGTGCCACAGATTCTCAATGGGATTGAGATCAAGACTTTGACTGGGCCACTGTAGGACATTCACATTTTTGTTCTTGAGCCACTCCAATGTTGCTTTGGCCTTGTGCTTGGGATCATTGTCCTGCTGAAAGGTGAATTTCCTCCCAAGCTTCAGTTTTTTAGCGGACTGAAGCAGATTCTCTTGCAGTATTTTCCTGTATTTTGCTCCATCCATTCTTCCTTCAGTTGAAACAAGATGCCCAGTCCCTGGTGATGAGAAGCATCCCCACAGCATGATTCTGCCACCACCATCTTGAGGCATGGGCAGTGTTAGGTTTGCACCACACATAGCGCTTTGAGTTTTGGCAAAAAAGCTCTATCTTGGTCTCAGCTGACCACAAAACCTTTTCCCACATCGCAGCTGGGTCACTCTCATGCTTTCTGGCAAACTCCAGATGCGCTTTCAGATGGTACTTTTTGAGTAACGGCTTCTTTCTTGCCACCCTTCCATACAGAACAGTGTTATGCAGAGCTCTTGATATGGTTGACTTGTGCGCCATTACTCCACTCCCAGCCACTGAACTCTGTAGCTCCTTCAATGTGATTGTTGGCCTCTCTATGGCTTCTCTCACAAGTCTCCTTCTTGTTTGAGCGCTGGGTTTTTTTGAGACGGCCTTTTCTTGGCAGTGCCTGGGTGGTGTGATGGAGCTTCCACTTCCTGATTATTGATCCAACTGTGCTCACTGGGATATCCAAACACTTGGGTATTATTTTGTACCCTTTCCCTAATCTATGCATTTGTATTACTTTATCTCTAACTTCTGTAGAATGCTCTTTGGTCTTAATTTTCCTTCAGATTCACAGCCTTACCAATGATCCTTCAACAGTGGGGTTTTTATCCAGAAAATGTGATAGCAACTTTAATGGTTCACAGGTGGAGGCCACAGGTTAGAGGCCAATTGGTAAGGTAATTGTGTCCTCGTTAGGGCAATTTCTTTCATCGGTGCAAACTGGGAGCTTCCACAGCACAGGGGTTGAATACTTATGCAAGAAAGATATTTCAGTTTTTTTATTTTTCTTAAAAATATTTCCCAACATAAAGCCAATGTCACCTTACAATAACTGATTCTGAGTTTCAGTGTTTAAAAATAAAATATCAAACAGAACAAAATTTTAATGTACCATTTGTAATTCAATAATATGAGAGAATTGGTCAGGGGTCTGAATACTTTTGCAAGGCACTGTGTGTGTGTGTGTGTGTGTGTGTGTGTGTGTGTGTGTATATATATATATATATATATAGAGAGAGAGAGAGAGAGAGAGAGAGAGAGAGAGAGAGAGAGAGAGAGAGAGAGAGAGAGAGAGATATAAACCTCAAACCATTCCAATATAAAGATATTGACTTCTAGAAGTCCTTAATACATCCTTAATGAGCTTTTTGAATTTGTCAAACCAATCAAAAATGAAACTAATAAGCCAGTACAAATGTCAGGTCTATACTCCCAGTATATGAGATCATCCCAATTAGCTTGTACATTACAGCACATCTGTTACAACCCCACTCTATTTCACTTTTGTTAATGTACCAAAAAGTCATATTATTTTCAATGGAAAAATGTGAAATACAAATATTTTGTCAATGAAGATCACCACAGAGATTCATATCTAAGGAGCAGAACATTATAATAATCTGTTGTCTGGAATCCACTGCATAGCGACAAGCCTGATGTAATACTGGATGCCAGCTGGATTCAGTAGGTGTCTGTACCCGGGCTGCCAAGCTTTGCACTACCAGTATCTGCAGTAATGAAATGTTGTAGACGTCCACTTTGTGATCAGCCGAATATAAAGACCAACTCTCTGTTTAGACCACCCTATTTCAGTCTCTCTCAATTTGAAGACAATAAGAAGATCCCTCTCTACTAGGACCAGCTTTTCATTAAGTCCAGTGGAGGCAATCTTAAGGACCAGCTCTACACTGAGCCACCTTATTGTCCTTAGCAATGGGATTCTACAGGGCAAGAGCCTTATAACGTCACCTTGATTATTATCAGTTACTATGAATCACATTAATCAGTCACTTAACTGATTTCCTTTATGCTTAATACCAATAAAAGCATTTGGACAGTTTGTAAACAAGTTGCCTTTTAATTTAATTGTAGCTAACAAAATATTTCCATACATTTTCTCTGTTATGCACACCTGTTTATTATATAGGTCTCAAATGTGGTTTTGAAAGAAACACATTGTAGCAGACATGCATTTTCATTTTAAAACATACTTTCTGGTACTATACTAGGTTAAATCAATCTATGTTTGCAAGCCATGCTTATACTGTCTATCGTATACTGTCTTGCACTTTCTGGGTCAATTCAATTGGAGAGTGAGGTTGCCCCCACTCTTTTAGGTTCTTTCCTGCCAGCTGCTTCCTCTAATTACTGACATGCGTTGCATGTATTAATCCTGATGACACTTCTGGGGTGAAATGAGCAAAATGAAAACTTTATTTAACCTAGTGTAGAACCAATGTTGTGTTTTAATGTGCTCTTTCAAAACTGCACATTTGAGACCTATAAATTGAATGGGAGTGCATGGTAGGTACAATTTATGAAATCATTTTGTTAGCTTTAAAGTGTGGTATTAAAATGTTTAGCACATGTAGGTTTGATTCAAATGGCAAACAGTAATCAAAGCACTTTTTAATGCATGGCACTGGAAGTTTCACAGTCACTTTGGTTGCATTACCACTTCTTTTGGAATCTTCTTCTCGGAATCCTGTGATAACTGTGTTTGCGCAGTAGGGTTTCCCTAGAGCTGTCACTATCTGTTCAGAAGAGACCCAGATCAGAACATCTGATTTGAAGACTCCCACACTAAATGTCTTGCTATCTTGTTAACAAGAATGTTGGTGCATTGAGTCAGCAAGAAGCCTTGCTTTTACATTCTATTAAACCCTAACAAGGCACCAGGGAATCTTGTCCAGCACTGACCAGAACTATGCAGTTAATTTTGAGACTGAGGTCAGCTTGTCAGAGTTTCCTGTGGAAATCTCAGCCAGTCCCCTTCCCTCTAGTTAGGAAATTTATTTGAACTCTACAGGGTAAACCTTGCTAAAAAAAAAAAAAAAACATCATCTGAAAAAAGCAATTCTTAGTTTTCACTTACGATGGTGTAATAACCAACATTAGGGTACCATCACACTTGTACTGTTTTTGAATTTCATCTTTTTCCAGACTTGGAACATGCAGATTTTGAAAAACAGAAAAAATAAGCAGACAAGAGGTGAGATTATGTGAAAACGGTATGATAATAACAAAGAATGTGGTGCTAAAAAGATCTACAAAAACAATCTTTGTGCTAGTTACTAGTGCAAACCTATATAAATCCAGCTGGTACTGACATCCTTACTGTTTCATTGCTGTCAGTTTCTTTTGATCAGTCAAATTATATTTTTCCAAGAATTCAATTTGTTTTGTTGTATTTTTGTAAAATTGTCTGCTAGAATCATTTGCACTAAAATGGTTTTTATCATATTATTTAATCAAGAAAATGATAACTTCTGAAGCCAACAATCCAAACTGGCAAACCATCTCATCTTTTTACCACCCCCTTTGGATACGTATTCCAAAATGACAGCAATCTTTACCCAAGCAATTTTAACATTAGCTACTCATTCTGGCAAGGGCACAAAACCATGCACGGAAAAAAAAACAGACTATAAACTAAGCATCTCAAAGGAAATTCCCCTGCATTTAAACTAAACAGGAGAGTGAAACACCATTTGATAGCAATTTGTGTAGGCAAATTAGGTTTAAGAATTTTTTTAGTAAATGCCTTAATTATGCTAATCTTATAACTCAGCCAAATTGGCTGATGGTTTCCAGTTGGCTAGAACCGTCCCAAGTTGTGCAAGCATGTATCAAGGTCAATCCTGCTATTTTCTTCTACTCTGTAGAAATATTTAATCATCTTGAACACACTATTACCAGCACAGGCACCAGTTTCCTTCTTGATTGCAAAAGCTTGATATTCCATTGCCTAGTTTTACCAACTGCACAGTAATGTCAGATGAAGTGTTTATCCAGTGGAGATCATCCAGGATATAAACACACTGCATTATTACCATTACAATGTTGAACAAATCCCCTCAGCTTCTGGCTGCTTAGGGCTTTAGGGATACAGTTGAGTCTTCTAGTGATAATTCTCAAAACTTTTGGTGTTGAAAACTGTTAGTGTGTAGGAAAGAAGACCCATCTAGGACCCCTTTCACACTGGCTACCCGGGTCACAATCCCACGTTGTGTGAAACCATGTACCTGGGTCGTACCAGCGGCCCACCTCAGGATGTGGGGCAACACGCTTTGACCCAGGTTGCGCGAGACAAAATGCATGATGGCCATTCATAAGCCTGAAGAAATAATAAACAGCCACGCCTGCGTGGTTTCACTTCCTCAAGGAACATTTCTGTTTATTCTGTTTAGCTATGTTTTGTTGCTTGAGACACAGCATTAGCCAGATTGCAGCAGGGATGAAGAAACATTGACTCAAATCAACGTTTGGGCCGATGGTTCAATCCAGAGAAGCTTGGGTGGAATTGTCCGTAACAAGCTGCTTCCGGGGCATTGATATGTGCATTTTCCTCTTGCGTCTGTCACCCAGGTCAACCCAGCTTTATCAAACGCAGTGTGAAATTGTGTCGTCGGCCTGCATGGCACCGGGTCCTGACCCAGGTAGGTTAGAGCATGCCAGTGTGAAAGGGGCTTAACTGTAGTTGGATTATTATCTGCAGTCAATACACAAAAATGTCACTTTACATCCATTCTTTATAGTCTGTATAGAACTACAGTGGTTACACAGGTAAACTAGGTGAAATGTAATTTTTTTTTTTTATTTTTCTTTCTAAATCAAATGTGCAAATGAGTTACATCATGATGCAACCAAGGTTTTTTTTTTTTTTTTTTAATGCAATCTGGTGTTTTAAAGCATTTTTTGGACAGGAGATGATGACCTTAACATCAGGGTGAAACCTTAGTAATTGGATGTTTAAATCCAGCACCTGTTTCGGCTCTCTACCAAAGTCTTATACATCTGATGCCTTGCCCATCCTGACTAAAATGCCTTAAAACAGGGAAATACAGCTTACAGAATACATGCCATGTGCATAATCATATGTAGGACAGACTTGCTCTGTATGTGCAGCATATACCTGTGTTTCGAATTCTAATGCAGCTAAAATGAAATTACTATTCAGATGAAGAACATTTGAAAAATACTGTTGCGGCTGCATGGTTTGTGTGGGCAAAATACTGTCAACATAACGTCATTAGCGTTGTATATTAGCCAAGCAGCTTTGTTATCTACCTGTTAGCGAGAGATCCTTTCACATTGAAAGTTGCCAGCCTGTATGAATTTCTTCAGTTAAGGGGAACAAACATCTTGCCTGCTCATTGCCTCTCTGTTGTTTCATTTGAATGTGAACACCCCGCTGGGCTTGATGCCTTGCTTGCATCGTGTTCCAAACAAGTTTATGAGGCTCGTTAGTATCCAGGGCTGACAAGCTAAGCAATGCCAGTCTTCAACCGGTGCTTGAATATCACTAACACAATTCACTATAATGGTCATGAGGGATCTGGTTTCAATAAGGAGAAAAGAAAAGAAGAGTTTGTAGGTGCCCATGTAGGAATTATTTTTTTTTTTGCTTTTTAGTGTTGATAAAAGTTGATGGAATCTATCCTGAAATTTTTCAGCACATCTCAATACTGAACAACAGTCAGTCCTGGGTCTCTACTGCACAGAGACTGACATTTGAGAAATTGCTTGGCAGTTCTGAGATGTGGATTACACTAATACCTATTGGGGGATTATATTCAAATGGGTTATTTTCAAATTAAGACATTTGTGGTATTTTCAGTGGAACATTTGATGTCTTCTGAAGGCCCCCCCCCAAAAAAAAACAATAGGAAGAATAACAAAAAAAAAACCCAAAAAGGCATATTATATAGTACTTATCAGACAATAAATAAGACTTTGTAAACCGCATAAGTACAGTTTACAATATTTGGTGTAGGATAGTAAGAATAGCTTATCGACAATTTCTTACATTTAATTGTGATGTGCCAGTAATTGTCTTTGTTTACTAGCTGCTCAGCAAAGGATACACAAGTACATAAGCAAATTAAATAGTCATCAAATAAAAGTGTGACACTTTAATTTCTCAAAGTCTGACAGTTTCTGTGCACCTGCTGCTATGCTGTTTGGGAATGAGACATCAGAGATGCTGGGTAATGTACATGAATACATACTGGGTAAGGGGTCTCTTATTATTATAATAGATGTGATTCTGTAATTGAGAGGAACCGTAGTTCCTCGCCTCCAAGTTATCAGCCAAACACGAGAACTGCCACACTCTACATACAGCACTGGTAGTTTACGTGTTTTCAGGGTATTGGCGCAGCAAAAGTAAATCAGCCAAAAGCAGCATTTAACTTTTGATATGTAGTTCTTAACAGTATTTGGTGAAATGTAGAAAAAAAAGTCAATACTTGTCATACAAGAGAAAAAAGTCACCAAAGGTAAAAAATCTTTCTCAGTGCCTATTGGAGGCCGGGGACTACTTGAGACTTGACGTTTATTATGTTTGTCACAAATCACAAAAATCACAAATACTTCTGATGCAATCATGAAAAAGCTGCCTGCACATAGCATTATAGAAACGTGCCTGCACATAGCATTATAGAAACGATATAAGTAAATTACAACATTCCAGCAACGTCATTACAGGTTGTGTCTGTGGGTAATAAGTTTGTATTGTAATATTAATAAAACAGTAAAATCCACTAAAGACAGCCCTGTAAATATCGGAACACAGGCGTGTATTAAGGTAGGCTTGGAGCATAATAATAATAATAATAATAATAATAATAATAATAATAATAATAATAATAATAAATAATAATAATAATAACATGTTTTTATAATTAATAAAAGCAATAAGTATCATCCTTATTAACACATATTATATTGTTCACCGTCAAAACGTGTACATTGGTAAGCATGGACAATAGATGAAAAATTAACCAGCAATGAATTTCCTTTGCTAAACAACCTTATGAAATACTGTGTTAATATGAAAAATAAGTGCATACTGTTGGCCCACAACACACCCCAAAATGCTTCAAAGTGTTTCAAGATTAACAAAAAAATCAATACAAGTACCGGTTTTATCACAAAATCAAAGCAAAAATGACTGATTTGTTTTGATAACATGTACACTGATAAATAAGAACGCTGGAAAAGGAACAAAATATGAATATTCATTGCAAGACTAAAATGCACGAAATACTTAATACAAAAAACAAAACAAAACAAAACAAACAAACAAACAAACAAACAAACAAAAAAAAAAACACGTACAAATATACTAAAAGGAAACCCTGTTAATATCAGAAAACAAGTTTGTATTTTACTTACTTTTAGCACGAAGCTTCACAACTGGTTTTAAAACGACTAACGACATAAAAATAACTGTATGTATTACGTGTACCTTAAAATAAATTCAATTCAATTTTCTTATAATTCATCCTGAGCCTCAGGGTCTCTTCATCGCTGTTGAAAAACAAATTGGTAAACTCGCTGTACAGCGACGTGTGTGCATTGCCTGGAACATTCAGTATGTCGCAGATTATATTATTATTCATATCATAGCCCGGCGTCTATTTACCATATAACTCAGCAGCACCAGCGCTTATTAGAGACTGGCGATTATTTGTAGTTTTACGGTATGTATCATTTATATTAAACAATTTAGTGATTTTTTTAAAGAAAATTATTTTCATTGTTTTTTTTAAACCCTGTGTGGGAATCGATTTCAAGACATGATTCAAATTTTCAGTTTATAAAAATTCAGTTTATAATGCAGACGCTCTAGCTTTCAAGCCACAAATAGTTCGTAGCTGCATGCAGATCCTTGCCTAGCCATGGTATATAATCTCCAAGTAAATAGACCCAACTAAAAGCGATGAGGGTCAAGGTTGTCCCAGTTGTTTCTACTAACTTGGCTTGTATTTTTAATGCAAGTTTGATCTGCTTTTATTGTGCCTGTAAAACACAAGCCAAGTTAGTAGAAACAATTGGGGCAACCATGAATGGTTTCTTGTGTTTTTCATATCTCCACTTTAAATGGCCGGGCACGTTTGATAACTTGGCTTTTTTTCACATTTCCAATGTGTATTTTTTTCAGATAATAAGAGACAGCCTGTACACAATGTATTAACTTCTTATACAACACAAAAACAAAAGGGGAAAACACTTGTTTTTAAACTTTAGAAGATGAGATAAGATGTACTGGAATTTTTACAGATCCTTGACAGTGATTTCTCATATAAACCCAAAAGGGGTAACTAATTTGCTATTAATTAAAATTCTAAATATTCTAAATTTTTCAAAGTAAAACTAAATAATTAAAACAAGTTTGTTCTCCTGCTTATGTTGCTTATTTAAAGTACACAGTGAGACTTGGAATGGCATTATATCCACCTGCTAAGTGTTTTCTCATAAGTTACCCATTTCCATAATAACAGAAAAAAAAAACTATTTACCAGTGCAGTGAGGGGAAATTATTCTAAAGTACAAAACATCAGCATCAATATCAATTCAAATATTGGGCTGTTCACAAAGCTTCAGCTTTTCCACTTTAATAAAAACAAACCCACTGTTATAGTTTACCAGCAGTTTGTGTGTGTGTTGTACAGCCTCTGTAGGCTGCAATGGTTTTTGTTTTTCAAAGCTTTCAAACATTACTGGAGAAACAGAGGAGGTTAACAGTGGGACTTCAATACACATCTTTATTAAATTCAAAGTAGTTAATTCCTGTTTACCCTTATAAAAGCTTAGCTTAGTATTTTTGTACAGTAATTGTGCAGCTTTCCTGTGGTTACACTGTGTGTTTACCATGTAGATGCACAGTTCTCTAGTTTTGTTTAATTCTTTCCACATTTTGCAAGAGGAAATCATAGCAGCAAATAAAGCCACCCCCTGGCCAGCTTCCCAGCCCTGAAAAATAAACGTATCATCATGCCTTCATGCTTTCCAGCTCTCTGTGGTCTGCTGGTTGAAAAAGAGCATATGAACCTAAGCCAAGCCAAGCACTTCAGATAAACAACAACACAAAGGGCTTTATCAGGACCTGGCGTGTTTAAGTAGGAAAGGCTGAGAGATAAAGTTCAAAGACAGCTGACATAAGGGGAAGAAAGTGTGTGTTTGTGGGTTAAATACAGACCCCCAAAAACATGTTCTTCATTCAAAAATACAAAGTATTGGTATTAGTACAGTAGTCTCCATGTATAGCAGCACCTCCTAAGAGAACACTTTGCCTAAGGGAACACCCTTGTGGTGAAAAAGATTTTTCCCATTGTAAATTCTCCGGCTAACGAAGAGGAACTTTGCTTAGACTAACACCTTCTTGGCACCAAGAGAGATTCGTTCACAACTGATACTGTTTTGTACACTGATAACTTATCATCATCAAACTTAAATTAAAATGGCTTATTCAGACTTTTCAAAAGTGACTTGTCATCACAAGAGTGTCTAGAGGCACACTGACTGGTTTATTTAATCTTTCCAGAACCACCATCTTATCATTGACTCATTTCGTATGCTTATTGTAACAAGTACTGTACTGTTTTTTTTCTGTAAGATTTTGTCTAACTGTGTAAACATACATTTATGTTTTTCATAGATTGCATTTAAATCTGTGATTTAGCAACTTATGAAAGCATCTTGCATTATTTTTCCTCATTCAACGGATGATTCTTTTGGCATATTCCTGGGAGCATTGCTTCTCATAATAATGAATTACAAGCTGTTAGCCAATTAATTTTACACAAGCACAATGCAAATCATTTCAATGTTCATCCTGAAATGATATCTGTGAGTAATGAATGAAATGAGAACCTGGGCTTTAGGGAAGTCATTTCGGTGTCTCTCTAGACTGGTGCTCACCTGAAATTGAGGGTAGTGTTTTACAGAAACGGGGGATAGAAATATGAAGTGTTGCTAAGGCTGTTATGTATTCCGAATACCAGGATACTGTATTTATTAACACAGGATCTACAATGGCTCTTACTAAAGATAATATTCCATAAACAAGGTTACTGGAGAGCAGCTCCTGGGCACAGTGTTTGAGTAATGGAATAAGAACCACTCGGAACCATTGCAAAGATTATAAAAAGGAAAGGGGATGGTAACAAAAAACAAGAAAATGTCAATTGAAGCTACTATGAAAACTGCATGACAAGTTCAATAGAGCTAAGAACTTAACATTTCAAATAATGGCAGCAGTTTAATTTGATTTGCTGTTCCTGTGGTGTTCCACCTGAATTCATTATGCAAATTAAATTTTAGTTGATTGTGTCCAATCTAAGGCTAACACAATCTAAACAAGTTCATAGAAATGTAAACACTCCCAGGCATCTATTTTGATCTCATCCTGAATCAATCTTTTCTGCCAAAAAAAAGTTTCCAAACTCCAAATTGAATTGTAGCTCCCGGAGGAATGAATTAGGTCTGGCACTATAACTTCATTATAGTAAATCAGTGTTTTATCTGAAGTGATACAGAAACAGCTGCTTATTTCCTCAATTGAAGAACAAGGAATTAACTTTATCCTCCTCTGCTGGGGATTTGAGGGTATTGAGCAGGTTTATACTGGTTTAGCAACCAAGCTGAAACTTTACAGAAAAAAAAAAAAAAAAAAAAAACTTATCTGCTGCAAAGATAAGCTAGAAATAAGACTTGCTATTAAACCCCAAGCCTGGTCTTGATCTGGTAATAATTCCCTAAATTCATCTGTTTAAATATAGATTTAGACATCAAACCTTATTTTACATTTTGCTTATTAAATAAATTAAATGCTCAAGTACACAAAGTACTCAGTTTATCTCCTCAGAAGTAATATCAGACCCAAATGGCCAGTATGTGATAGTCAAAGGCAAACTTTTTAACACTCCACTTGTATTGGCCAATGTTTATGCCCCAAACTTTGATGACAGCAACTTTATGACTAACTTGTTTTGCTTGTTGCCCCGATTTACACTCTCATCAATTGATTTTAGGAGGTGACTTTAATTGTGCACTGAATCCTACTCTGGATCATTCTGCTCCATAATCTGACCGGCCTTCAAAATCCGCTTTAGAAATTAGCCCTTTTTTACATACATATAAAATGTCTGATTTTATTTATGACAGCATAGTGATATTAGACCACACCCCTGTTGTATTGACGCTTAACTTTTATTATCAGTCTCCAACTTGAGGTCCTTGGTGTTTCCTACTATTGTCTGACAAAAATTATATTAAGTTTTATTTAGAAACACTACACCAGGCATCTCCAATGCCACATTATGGGAAACCCTGAAAGCTATCCTGCATGGGCAAATCATCTCATATTCTGTTCAAATTAATAAACAGCAATCACAGCGTCTATCAGAGTTATTTGATCTAATTTGGACATACAGATTTGGACAGACAATATGCTATTGCTCCCACACCTGACCTTTATAAAGATTGGTTAACTCTACAGACTGAATTCAATCTCCTGTCTACCAAACAGCCAAACAACTACTATATAAGTCCTGCCATACTATGTATGAACACGGGGGCAAGGCGAGTAAAATTCTGGCTCAACAATTGCGTCAATCTGCAGCTGTCAACTTAATTACTGAGGTTCGTACACATTCTGGCACAACCACAGTGGACCAGCGGGAAATAAATAATGAATTTAATTATTTTTATTCTACCCCGTACACTTCTGAATGTCCTTCTGATCCATTCCTATTAAACTTATTTTTTGATAACTTAGATATTCCTGTAATTAATCCTGAATCTAAAGCAGACTTAGAGCAGCCCTTTTCACTTGACAAATTCAGAAGGCAATTCAGTTAATGCAAAGTGGTAAGTCACCAGTTCCGGATGGCTTTCCCGTAGAATTTTATAAAAAATGTAGCCCTCAACTTGCCCCTTTGCTGAGCTCTGTATTTTCAGCGATATTTACATCTTTGTCTCTACTTTCAACCCTGCATCAAGCATCTGTTGTTATTAAAAAAGGATAAAGATCCCATTGGACTGTGGTTTGTATCGTCCCATTTCCCTCCTTAACGTAGACGTATTTCTCTTCCAAAATTCTTATATCTGTTTTAATGCATTCCAGTATTTATTACCAAACCCTTTTGTCTGCCTCTCGACCAAATTATATCTTCCTTCATTTGGAACAAAAAGCCTTTCTCCAGAGACCTAAAGCATTAGGAGGCCTTGTTTTACCAAATTTTCTGTTGTATTACTGGGTGACTAATATGTGTATAATTTCATCCTTGATGCAGTCCCATGTTCAACAGAATTGTCCATCTTGGCTGCAGATGGAAGCATCCTCCTGCCTTTCCTCTTTACTAGCCCTAGCGTGATCTTCCCTTCCTCTCTCAATCTCTAGATTTAGTACTAATCCCCTGGTTAAGTGGTCACTTAGAATGTGGGCACAATTTAGAGAAAACTTTGGCTTTCAGTCCTTGAGTATCTATGCACCTCTTAACGTAAGCCACCTGTTTCCTCCATTGGTTGCAGACCATGCATTTTGCATGTGGTGTGGAAGAGGTATCTTTCAGAGACTTGTACATCGATGACTGCTTTGCTTCAACAGCTGTCCCAAAAATGTAAAATACCAAAATCACACTTTTTGCGTTACCTACAGGTTCGGGATTTCATACGAAACAAAGTGCCGAATTTTCCTGTCCTCCCCCCAAGTCAGCAATTTACTTTTATTTAAAATACTCCAAACTGTAAAGGTATAAGATCCCAAATGTACTCCCTCATACTGTCTTAGGAGTTTCCTTCATTGACTGCTCTACAAATGTTGTGGGAGCAGGATTTAGAATTAGAATTTTCAGAGGAAATATGGAAATCCATGCTGTCTCATATACATTCCTCATCTCTGTGTGCGAGGCTTGGTCTGATACAATTTAAAATCCTCCACCTCATTCATTTTTCTAAGGCTAAACTAGCTAAGATCTTTCCAAATTTAGATCCAACTTGTGATAAATGTAAACAGGCCCCTCCACTTTTATTCATATATACTGGTCATGTCGTAAATTAGCTGAATTCTGGAACTCTATCTTTGGATCTCTCTCACAGATCTTAAATACACCCCTGGAACCTCCTCCTCTTATAGCAGTTTTTGGTGTTGTTCCCAATCATTTCTCCTGTCTATATAAGATTTACATGATGTAGTGTATTCAATTTAATTTTATTGTGTACATGCAAGTATCCTGTACTTTCTTTTGCAAAAACCAATAAACAAGTAAGAAATGAACATTGTTGAATTAATTGGAAAGGCAAGGACTAGAAAAGAACTATAAACCATACGGTACATCGAACCATTCAGCTAACGAACACGCTGTGCAGTCGAGAAGTAAGTATGTTGTATGCTGATGTCAGTATGTATTCATTCCTCAGCCAGTAGGAGGAGATCCATTACAACATGTTCATTGAACGGGTGAAAATAAGACAACACAATTCCATCATAAGGTTAAGCTAAATAGCAGATACATCAACTTCGTAAACGTGGCTGTCAGGTGACTAGTGTTCTTGTGGCACTAAGTCAAGTGTGTTTATACAGCCAAGCCTTGACAGGTTAAAAGAGGTGCCACCCCTGCCAAGCTTTCCTGCCTGTAAAGCACTGTCCCCTTGTTCTGCTGTGTAGACCCTGTGTGCATGGAGACTTTCCCGTTTTATTAAGAGCTTGTCCTCTTCCTAAAGCAACTGCCTCTGGCTGCTTTGTTACAGCATGGCTGGAGGTATACTGGTAAAGCTGGGTAATAACCTGGCTCCCCAGCAGAGTGACATGTTTTCACAGCACTAAGCGGAGGGGGAAGGCTGCCTACAGTGGAAATCCTTCTCCTTTTGCTTCTATTTCTTCCACTTGTATCTACCCCCCCCCCCCCCCCCCCCCCCCATTTTATTTCTTCCACTTGTATCTACAGTAAATACCCCCCTCATTTTGACCACATTATGACAGGAGCCTAAACATATGTACTGTATAAACTCCTGTCCCAACGCGAGTGACTGTTTTCTTCTGCAAATGTTCTGCTGTGTATTCTGTAATATAGAAAAGTGAACTGCAACAAACAAGACATTTTTTTTTTTGTGTCACCTCAAAGTGCGTTACATATTGAACACAAAACTAGTTTTATACCACAGGCCCAAACTGTTGCAAATAAAAATGCCCCTACAAAAAATGCTATTCTACACAAGTCTGCATTATTGCTGCAATTTACAATAAAAAATAAAGACAATTCTAGACCATATTAATAAAATACACAGGGCTAAACAGATGCAAAGGCCAAACGATACAAAACCAAAAAACAGTCATGAAGAGCAAGAGGCAGCTATGGCAGCCGTTTAAATGAAAGATGGCTCAATGTACTGAAGTTTCATGAGAATGTTTCAAAAGTGTTTCTGGAGAAAAGACTTTGATGTACAGTAGATTTCAACCCCTAACGTCCATTAAGGCATTGGGAACTAAACTGAAGAAGCGTCCCATGCTGTGTGCCGAATTGGTTCAACCCTGGCAGGGATTTGGCTTCTGTAAATGTGTACCCTAGTTCCATAGCATTGCAGTGGTGACAAGTTAAATAAAGGCTGTGGTTGGTTATTGTGGTATTGCTGTTTTAACTCAGATGCTATACAATTCTGCCATCAGGCTTAAGGACAACACAAGCCCCTCTAGTTCTCAAGCTTCTTCAGTGTGCCTCTTATTAGCCTGTTAACCAAAGTCAACTCTGAACAAAGAGTTGTTTCATACTGAATTGCGTGAGAAAACCAGGCTGTTTCAGCACCCATTCACTAGTGAAAACACTGCCTGAACTGAATGTATTAAAACATCAGCTTATTGTGAGCAAAGTGCAGCCCCTTTGTTCTACAATTACAATCGTACTCCAGAGCACTGTGCTGAATAAATGTGGTGGTTGGTTAATGTCAAGGCACCCCAGTTAGGTTACTGATACTTTGAACTGGCCTGTGCTCATTGCTATCCTATGCATGAACACAGTTGGTTTATCATAGTGCTGGGATATTCAAACAAACACTTCCTGAACATTGGTTTGGTGGCAAAAATGTCAATTTCCATAACGACTGCATTTCAATTTCTAGATTCTTACATATAGTATGTAGGCCTACTATATTTTGCTTCTTGTTTGTATTTGTTCAGGTATAAATGACTGTAACCAAAAAAGTGAGAAACGCATTATTGTAAATGGCATTTTTGAGTATTTCATTAATGTGTAATTAACCATTTGCTGAAGTTACATGTTGATTATCAGTCAATAATATGCTATGTATCTGTGGATGTACCATTAGACTGCCACTGGGGCTCATATTTCATATGTATGTAAAGGATGTTTTTTTGAGATGTAGTTTCCCGCTACACACTACCTAAATAATGCCTATTTCATGATTGCCATTCATAATCACATTTTCAAATGATGATGATTGTATGAATAAAATTAGAAGGTTGTGTGGTCTGGTTGTTAAAGAACAGGGCTTATAACCAGGAGGTCTCCAGTTCAAATCCTGGCTCACTCACTGTGTGACCTTGAGCAAGTCAGTTGATCAACTTGTGCTCTGTATTTCAGGTGAGACGTTGTTGTAAGTGACTCTGCAGCTGATGCATAGTTCTCACACCCTAGTCTCTGTAAATCGCCTTGGATAAAGGTGTCTGCTAAATAAACAAATAATAATAGTAGCTTTATATACATATAAAATATGATCTCCAATGGCAGTCTAATGATAAATGCACAGAAGCATGGCATATCTATTGAATGTTTGTTAACATGTAACTAAACTTCAGAAAATTGTATTAGTTTATGTCACTCGCTACTAAAAAGTGTGTGTAGGTTTGCCTGCCCAGAAAAATTGTTACGATGGATTATTTTTGTTGTGTACTAGCAACCACGAAAGAACGCAAATCCTTAGCAAGAATGTGTGCTGGGTTGAGCTCTCTGTAGTGCTGGCTGTATGTGGTCTGTTAAAGGCACAGTGTTTGCTCAATCCTAAAATTCTAGATAATGCAAAACTTGGCCATAGCTGTAGAATTAATACCTAGGAATTTGAATGCAAGTTTCCTGAAAGCAACAATTGGTACTGTTCGGGTTAATACTTTCCCAGATGCAACATTTTCTTGCTCTGCTTGGAATTCGTACAGGCAAACCGTAAACGGTTAACTTATATCTGTTGAGATCAGCATTGACGATTGGCTGATCTGTCCAGCTTCTAGGAAACCAGACAATTTGTTCTGATGATCGTTGTAAAAATGTAAATTCTTTAATCCCTTAATAGCCAAAGCTTCATTCTTTTATCAAGTGACTCAAAATTAGACTCCTTAAATGTAGCAAAGAAGGTCAAAAGGTATTGCACAGTGCATTGCACGATTAACAACCCTTTCAGTTAGCATTTAAATGGATGTTATTGAATTAGCAAAAATTAATGGCACGCGAATTAACTTTTTTTTTAATTACTTGGTTCATCCATAACTTTCAATACATCATCAGATAGTACACATAGTACTAAAGAGAAAGTTTATAATACAAATTGTGTCTACCGGTACATTTTTTACTGCACTACAAAACTACATCTTCTTAAGAGGTTCTGAATAGCGCAAACACAATTCCGATAATTTCAACAGTGGCATTACCCTTATGGATTTGAAAAACGATGTTAATTGAATCTTCATGTGGAACACCTGGCTTCTAAATAAAGCACAGGTTTTAAACATGATTATTATTACTGTATTAGTTACTATAATTACCTGGCAATGCCAATCAACCAGGCTATTTTCTGTTTACTAGCCAAACCGTATATAACCCTTGTTCTTAAAAATTACGTGCACCTTGTACAACCGAAATATTTTCATCACAATGGAAGGGAGTTTTGCTCACACTAAAAAGCAACATAAACATAGATTTCAAAGCCTTGGCTGTCACTCCTTGAAGCATTAGTAATTTCCCTGCCTGTGAATGAGATTGTTTGCAGTTACCTCAGTTTAATGTTCTTTGGGGAGTGATTTCAGTATCTCAGAGTCTGCAGGCGGTTTTATTACTCGGTTGAGAGCAGGGTTTCTTGTTATTTTTCTTTCTAAAACAATGAAACATGAGTCAGGAATGCATTCATTTAAATGAGTGTCCCATGTTTTAAACAGGGCAGGATTTGAGCTGTTCCTGTGAAGCTTTAGAAGGCCTCTGACTCTCATTGAAACTGGGCTGAGTGAAAGCACTGGGCTTTCCAAAACAGTACTGTGCACAAAAGAGCTGATTATTGATCAGTTATTGAAACAATGTTCTGTGCTTGTGTTTGGTAAGGTGGGACACATGTTTAAACAACTCCAGCACAATACATTAGCTGAAAGCCCCGTGCAACTCTACGTCTTCACTCGTGCGTGCTACTAATCTCTTTTCTGTGCTGTTTTCACTGTGATAAAGTTTTCTCAGAGTGGGCTGAGCCCTGTTGTTTTGTGAAGGAATGTTTTGTTGAAAATTCAGAATGCATGCAGGAACAGGCTCGCATTATAAGATAGTTGGGGACAGGGAGTTATTAAAGCAGTGTGGCCCAGTGTTTAGAGCTCAGCATTTAGACAGATTGAACTAGTGATTTTAGCAGAGAGTCCAGGAAACGATGTTGCCCAGTGGCTGGAGCTGAATAGCTGGCAAGCAGTGTGGCCCAGTGGTTAGAGTTGAGGATCTAGACCACAGATTGGCCTAATAATTTTAACGGGCAGTGTGGCATGGTGAGTTGACAGGTTAGGAAGCAGTATGGCTTTGGGGTTAGAGCTGAGGCACTGGGAGGCAGTGGGGCTTAGTGGGTAGAATCGAGGCATATTTTCCCAACTGGTTAAGCAGAATCTATACTAGAAAGTAAGGAATATGTCGGTATTGTGCTAATACTGTTAAACCTGCTGCCCTTTTAAAATACCCTTTGTAGCCATTGTAACTGTGCTGCTGTAGCACCCAATTGTTTCCTGACAAAATCTTGAAAAGGGAGTTGCAGGAAACACTCAACACAATATAACATGGAAAAGATTGAAGTCTTTCAATTGCTTCCAATAACATACAGAATTGCTTATGTAGAGCCAGGTATTTTCTTTGGTTTGGGTCGGTTGGATTAAGTAGTGATCACACAGGGAGCAAATGTCCTGAAGCAGGTCAGCAGATGTTGCTGTCAATGCCAGGAAATCTTATCTCCTGAATAACTGCCACCTTGAATCACTACAACAACCAGTGCCACATTATTTGCAGAGATCAAGGTATGCCTTGAAATAGAAGTGCACTCTGTTTTGGTTATTTATCAGTGTTCCATATCCAGTCTAAGCTGGGCTGCTTGAATGAGCTACCCCAGTGACTGCTAAATACAAAAAATAAAAGACATTTATGAATTTGAAGAGCCATTACAAACTGTAACAAACCTTAGAGAATTGAGATATCATTATCAGATCGTTAATCATGAGCAGTGTTGAGGGAGTTACTTTTAAAAAGTAATCTGTTACAGTTACAGGTTATCTGAACAAAATTATAACTCGTCACAGTGACTTATTACTTTGAAAAAGAGATGTAACTGGTTACAGTCACAGTGCAAATAATTATTTCTCAGGCACAGTATCACAAGATGATATTAAATGTAATCAGTTACTACATTTCAGTGCCTGTCTGATAAAGGAACCTTTACAGTTACAAGTTACTGATAAAATATAGTAATGTAAATGTAACGCAAGTGATGCAAACTACGTATCTTCCTTCTGTAGAAGCCTTTTTTTTATTCCTTCACTGTCCTGTGTGCATTGCACTTAAGCAAAAAACAAACAAACAAACAAAAGACATCCACAAATAACATTCATGGGGTTTCCATGAGGGTCAATTTACATGTGAAATGGCGATGCACGTGCACGTTTGGGAGAATTACTCCGGTAAATCACATTTGTGGCCGAAAAAAACGGCCAAAGAGAGGGATAGGGTAAATCTCATTTACTCGTGTAAATGACGAAACACACAGGAAAATCCACGCCCAGTTTCAAATGGAAACCCGCATTTCACATGTACAGTAAATGTTAATGAGCGTGTTTATCCTTAACTATAAATATTGTAAGGGAACAGGTCAGTTGTTACTGTGGATTCCAAGACAGTAGAAAGTAATAGCTGAAAGGCGAATTTATGGTTAGCAGTGGTGTAGTTCACCTTAATGATAATACAGGTGTTTTTTATTATTGCTTTTTGCTGTGTCTGGACTGTCATGTTGTATGCCTCTTGTGGGTTTACAGTTCTGTATAAAACCCAATACCATGAACTGTGTTATGCCCTTGTTATAGTATTAAAGTAGCTGTTTGAGAATACCCTTGCTGTAAAAACTACGCTAAAGTTAAACACGAAGAGCAAGGAAGCTGCTTAAATGTAACTGAATTAATTCTTGTCTTTTTCTTGTTTGTCCCAGCTATGTCCAAAGACACCGTGTGTCTGCCCTCCACGATAATAAATATAGTTGGTCAACTGAATGTCATGAGCCAGGTCGATCGCCCAAAACAGCGCAACAACATCCAACAAGTTGTTGATGCCCTCTCAGAACTGACCAAATAAAACTGCAAATGAACGTATTGATTGTGTTTTATTTGTTTGCATCGTTAACACGTAAAACAACGGTTAATCCAACAAAACTTAAAAGAAAGGAGAGAATTTCTGGCAGCATGAGACTCCTCAGATCGCTGCTGTCCAGTTGAAACTGGCGGCTGAGGTAACCTTCACAATTGCCAAGTACTCTTATAACAAGCAGAGTTGTGCTTGTTTTTGAGAGTCGCTGGTTGTAATTTGAATAAATACCCATTCTAACAGCGCCGCTTTTTTTTCTCGTGAGACTGTAACCTTCCCCTTCTGTCTCACAGGCAGCCACTATATAGCCATGGTGATCTGCAATACGTGTTGGTCAGTTTCATTTTATACCTCAGAGTTTATTTTTAATTAATGAGTCGTAAGATACATTAGTTGAAACAGTATTCACTACTAATGACAGTTGAAAAATAATTTGGGCAAGAGCAGTAAAACACATTATTAACCAGCCAGACACAAGGTATTTTGCTTTATTACAACAGCTTAAATTCACTTGTGTACCAGTTCTCTGCACATGGAAACCGCATTTTCACAAAATTGCACTAGTAATCTTCAAAAACAGTATGAGTACTTTACGCACACCTAATTTACATATCAACCCTCACCTTTCCCATTCATTTGCATGAAGTCATGTGAAAAGGCCGGTTTACTCAAGTAAAATAAACTGAGCAAATGGACCCCCAAAAATAATTTTACACAAGACATTCAGCCTATCAGTGCGTCTTTACTGCTTTCCTGTGACCTGTACTATGCAGTAGGGGGTGGGACAAAGTTGGTGCTGCATTGTTTTGATTTAAGTTGCTAAAATCTAGCTTTAAGCATTGGAGGTAAAATAGTAGAAATGTATGACACAGCAAAAAAAGCAAAGTATATATTTCAGCTGATGATCGTGTCAAGACATTTCCCAAAGAAACTGTACATGCAGATGGCGGTAATTGTTTTTGCATTTATTTTCCATGTCTTTGGAGAAAATAGAATGGACTGCTATTTTGCTTCAGAATCACACATTAAACAAAAGACTACTACAGATGCGTTCAGAAACCAAATTGAAAAGTCAGCCCAGACAAAAAAGTATTCCTGTCAGCAAGTTAAATCAGTACTACAATGATCTAGCACAGCCACCTCGCTTCAACCTGCTGCTTAATTTTTTGCAGTTGGAATTTTAGACTCGAATAGCCACTTTTTCTTTGTTTTGACGCAGTATTAATAAAATAAATTATTGCATGGGACAAATAACACTACACCGAACATGCTGCATACATTGCCTTTATTAAAGTATGCCAGATGCCCTTGGGTAACATAGTTTTGGTGCTGTTTCAAATCGATTTCCACATCTGTATAACTTGGCAAAGCTTTGCCTTACACTTCTTACCAATTCAGTGGATGCAGAATGTGCAGTCTCAATGTATGGGCAAGTCAACTGCTGCTTGCTTGCCTTTAACACATGACAGCACTCTGTTTTAGTAAGGAAGCAAGTACCACTATTTTTAAACTTTATAGTGTTCTGAAATACTGTCTACTTAGGTTTATGTAATGTTTAAACAGCACTGCAAAATGTCTGCGAAATCCTAATTTTATTCCGCAGCCTACCCGTGAAAAATACGTAAATTTACCATGATTAAAGTGTGCCCAGTGGTTCTGATATGGTAGCTCGCTACACCATCAAGCTTCCCATAAATAATGACTAGCTCTTGTGGAACAACACTGGTTTATTCACAGCTTACAGGGAGCTGTGGGACTTTGTACCAGCTGCTTAAACCACAGAAGAAATCTGCCTTTTTGCTGGTTTAGTGCCAATTAGTGGGATTTATTTTTCTTAATTAGGTGAATTGGGCATAAAAAAAGAAATCTGTTTAAGATGGGCTGAATTATCAGGGTATTTCAGTGGAATAACACATCTGGGAGAGAAGCAAACTCAGAGGTACAAAGGAGTACCACGAATGGTAACAAGACCAAATAATGTACCTGCTCTTTCCTAAGACCCATCTTATTTGTGCGTAATATTATATTAGTGAATAGAGTGGTCACACCTTCCTTTTTATGCGCAGTATGGGTTTCTCTTCCCATGCAGTATTTCAGGTAATTTACCACCGTTTAGTACATGAGACCCTTTGTGTTTAAAATTCAAAGATGCAGAGTGGTATTGTAATCAAGCAGTAATTTAAAATACACATACCAATGTGTATAAAACATACAAATAGGCAGTTATATTCTACTTTTTTGAATAACAGTACATTCAGCGTATTGTTAAATAAAAAAGCAATTAGCATATCTGTAAAATAAATAAACAATGATTTCAGCAGTAATACGTTCTTCTAGCTAATTATTAGCCCTCTACAGCCAAAGTAAAGGGACTATTATGCACTGGTGGAAGGATACGGTCAATAAAACTTTCTAGCCTTGTTATATTTTTTGTAAAATACTAACTTGAAGCCATTTTATATTAGTGCAGCAACACACTTGATGGTGAGGGTTATACTGATGTAGCCCACTACTCAGGTGGTTGATTGCACTCTGCTGTGCCTTGCGCCTCACAACGCACCTGAGGCATGAGTTGTATCGGTGTATCCAATGCCTTCGAGTGTGTTACTGCTTAATCTCTTACTTCCATCACTTAATGGTGGTTTAATCGGCTTAACTCTCAGGCCTTTCTCCTTACAACTCTCAGCCCCTTCCACACAGGCCCCCCTCCCTTTGATTTCTAACATTTTCAAATATGTCACATTTAAATGAGGAATTACCAGTTTGTAGAAGCACATTTTAAGGTGCCCTTAATTTAAATTATGGACTAATGTTTTCAAGGCAAATTAATGGAATAATGTAGACATTTTAAGGGATTTTCACCTGATAGAGTTATCTTTGCACGCGCTTCAAAAAGCCTCACAACTAGTAACAAGCTGAAATTTATAAATGAGTGTAGTACATTGTAAAATCATTTTAAAAATGTGTCTAGATTTCTTTTTATTTATCTTTCATGACTCAAAGAGAATTCCCTTAGCCAGAGAAAATGTGTTAGGAGAGAATGACCCACATCTAATACTAACCAGGCCACCCAATGTCCTGTGACGCTGCCAAGCAGTTGTCAAGCTGAAGCACTAAGTTATATCCCTTGACTGCAGATAATTCATACTGTATTTGCTTTCATTAAAAGAGAGTCATTTGTAGAGAGACAAAGCCGGCTGTGGGTTTAAAGTGCCTTGTCTGAACAATTTACTGGGGCTGATGTGTTAACAGATCGGAGGAAACTTTTCTTGACTGGCCTGTTAACTCAGAAAATAACCAAGCTGTATTATACATGACCGTGGACTTCAAAAGAGCTTTAGAGAGATTCAGCAGCAGGACAGTGTAATGGTAACCACACAGTAATTGAGAAGTATCCTATGCAGTAAGTTATTAAGGAGAGAGTAGATGAAAGATGGCAGTTCTGCATGGACTACATTTGTTTGACCCTTCTGAAATTCATGTATTCACTGGTTAAACTAAGAATTGGCCAGTATGGCTATGACTTCCATTGAAAACCTCCAAATAACTAAAAAACTAACACAGCTAACTAACTAACTAACATTCCTTTTGGAATCCATTCCTAACTTTAATGATTCAAATAAATTCTATAGTCCAAGTTAATGGAAATATTATACTTGATTGGTCACACCTGCTGCTGAGTTTTATTAGGGGGAATTGCAACGACATGCCCAAAATTTGAGTAGCCAAATTTAAGCAAATCACAATACTGGCTTGCTTTTTCTTTTTCTTTCTAATGGAGTGGATGGGTGTCTTTCCCACTTGTATTGTGATGAGACTTTAGATAGGACATAATAACTAGTCTGGGATGTATGCACATTATCCGAGGATATATCATACATACATCATTGTTATGTGTCTCTTCAGGTTGTCATGAAGCTATATAATACATAATATTAGAATCGTTCATAGGATTGATGTAGAGTAGACAATTGTTTTATTTTTCATGAAACTGACACCTTTAATTTTGTATTTAAAGCTGTAGCGAGGGATTCATGTTAACTAACGTACACATTTTGTGCATCTGTTAATACATTCAACTTGAAGATAAGTGTTTGAATATGTGCACCAGAGTAGCGCTTACTCACAAGGTGTAATAAATCCAGTCCAGATACACTGAGCTCAGAACTTTCCATATCCAAGCCAACTTCAAATACGAGAGCCAAGAGCAGAGCTGGAATTGAGTGTCTTTTTCCAATAGAAATGTCAACTTTTTGTGAGCTTTTGCAGCGAAATAAACAACTGTTTACTCAGTCTGCAATGTGTGCTATCAGTTAAACTGTTCTGACAGCATATTACAAACTGACAGGCCTTGAGCTCATCTGAATAACACTTTCCATACTTTCCATGTAAATTGTGACTGAAAAGGCATTGTAAAGGTTAATCTGCCGCTAAGGGTATTCTGGGTATTCATGCAAAGAGTAAGGGCGGCAGTTTAATCCGTAGGTTTTAACAGTTAATCTCACTAAATTGAGGGACCATCATGTAATATTTAAATTTTACAAAAAAGGATGTTATCATATCTAACTCTATTCCTATTATGTTATATCAATAGATATATTGTAATGTAGAATAACATTTGTACACAGGGTTGGACAAGGACAAGGATTTCTGCCTTCAGGGAAGTTTGGGGTGAAAGATATATTTTCCAGCATGCCCCTTGTGTAGCATCT
Source organism: Polyodon spathula (assembly GCF_017654505.1). Lineage (NCBI taxonomy): Eukaryota > Metazoa > Chordata > Actinopteri > Acipenseriformes > Polyodontidae > Polyodon > Polyodon spathula. Next base: position 43,706,278 of record NC_054544.1, read on the forward strand.
GCCTACCGAAACCGTTCTGTCAACCCTGTATCAAGTTTGCCTGGACTAATACTGATTGACTTCCAGCTGGGAGATTTACACAAAAGTGTGAGCTACATATAGTAGCTGTTTCTAATATGTTGTCCAACTAATGTACAGGTTTGACGTAACTGGGGTCAAGAGGCTCTATTTAATAAATGTAGGCCTATATGAAAAATACTACAACATAAGATCCTAGACATTTTAAGAGGAAGAAATTGGACATTCATTTCAGTTGATGTGAAATGTTTTCTAGGAGACTTTAAAAATTATAAAAAAATGGTTTTCAGCCAAACACCTGTACAGTTCAAACAGTCCTCTTTGACAGCTGAAGAGAGGAATGCCGGCTTGGAGACACTAGCTATCCTCTTTCCTTTTAATTTATTTAATTCCTAACATCCACTGTATGCCCTTTGTTTCTGCAGTAATTTAGATCAACCTGATATGTAGTATTTTGTCTGTCTTTCATGCCTGACGCTGCACCTGGTGCCTAAGTATTCACCCTACAAATGTGTCTTATCTTGCACAATACCTCTATGTTATATTACATACAAATCAAGTTAGATATATATGTATGACAAAAGAGCTAACATCTACCATTTTGCATAAAGCAAGTACAAATTTGTCAATTTAAAATTCCATTTTCATTTTTAAATGCCAACCTGCAAAGAAAGATACGGGTAAAATAATCATATGCATCATATTCAATACAAAATTTCAGTATCAAAGTCAACACTCTGGCTAGGTAAGCCACAGCAACCGACTTTATGCCGGCCCTACAGCTCATATACACAATAATACAGAATGTTTGAATTACTTTTGCAATTAAAAAATTAATTTAGAAGACTAATCAGTTAAACTGAGAAATGGCAAACTTGAATTACTTTGGACAAGAAGGTAATGAATGGCGATTGATGAAACGTCAGCAAATAAGCAAATGTTCATTTTTTCTTCCCCTGTGTGAAATCAAACCAGCCCGAATGTATTCTTGTATTTTACGAAAGGTATTCAGATGACACAATAAAAATAACCAATGCTTTGAAATGCTGTCAGGGCTGCATTAATGATCGTTTTGATAAAGATAACTAAAGGGCGTGCAGACTTCAGTGAAATATGTGCTATGTTGGTAATTGTGCTTGTCAAGGTGTAAATTAGGCTTTTCCCGGTGCAAGTAGAGGTAGGAAGTAAGGTGTAGAGCCTGGGAAGAGAGACTGGTGGCTGATTTATGATAGCCAGGCAATGTTCCAATGTAATCCTGTCATTACAGAACAGGATGTAATATCACAATGCTCCACACTGACAGCTCGCCGGTTTTTCAGAATGAATTATGTGTCTCAACAGTTTGGACTGGAGAAAGAGGAAGGAGTGGGATATATATTAGAATATCTCTATGTGCAATTGCATGCAAAAGTACTATGGGACATGCTTTCAAAGAGTTTCCTCTATTCTTGAATGAACTCCTATTTTTGATATTTGACATTTTACATCAATGTTACTTTTGTGTTTGGTTCTAATTTTGTAAAATTAACAGGCAGTTTAAATAAATAAAAAGAAAATAGGAGTTTAATTAACAACTGGAGTAAATGCTTTGAAAATAGGGCCCCGGGTATTTTATTACGAATTTGCTTAATGCAGCAAAAAACACCTGTTGACTAAATTCGAGGTAAAAAGATTTCAAGTATTTCCTATGGGGTTCTATTTTTTTGTGAGGTCTTGAAGTCTCACAAACCCTCACTACAAATAGCCTTCCTTCTATCATGTAAACTGAAATTAAGTCTTTTGTATAAGCATTTAAGCTAGTGCCTTGATTTTTATTTATTTAGTTATTTTTTTGGTATTTGTTTCTCAGAATTCAACTTGTCCCTCATTTACTGACATTTCAAATTCCCCTCGAATTGGCTTTTTTTTGTGTTGTTGCGTTTCATTCAAGTTTGATTGAGCGACTCACTATATCTTACAGTCGAGGCCTTAATTACTTTAAGGAAAGCTCTAATTTCAGCAGCACGTTTGCAGCGTTCCTCTGACCTGAAATCAATAAATTGTGTGTTGTTGCTTTACCACTGCTGAGAGCCTGGGTACATGGAGATGTTTACTCACACAATGGCAAACAAGGGCTGCCTCTTTATTGCTAATGCTGTACTGTATTATTAAAAGCCTGCATGCGGACATCAGCACAGGGAGCTGTCTTCGTTCATCTTGCCTCTGTCAGCACTGATTGATAACTGAGAGGCACAGCAGAGTGGTGCTGCTGTTGCTCTAGACTGGACTGGGTAAAGTGCAGGCCATCCCTTAGAAAAGGTCCTGTATTCTCAGTTTCTACTGATTTTTACCAGGTTTTACAATAGCTATAGGTTGGTATTTTCATCCAAAATTTGGCTGCAATCAGGCATGTGGAAATACTGATTTACATCTAGAAATACATAGCTTTGCATTCAGTAGATACATCTATATAATAAAAAAATATATATTTTAGTGTAATATAACATAATTTAACATAATGAACTTAAGTACTGATACAGGTTAACTTCACTAGCTTTACACAGTTTGCATTCACACAGATTAGAAGCAAGTGAGCTGCTTTTATGACCGTCCCCAAGTATTACCCCAATATTTACCTGAAAAACTTAAATTCCAGCTATTATTATTATTATTATTATTACACTGATAAATTCCCCAGGATATCTTATAAAATAAAATAAAAACTTGTTTCTAATATTACACACAGTACACTGAACAAAAATATAAACGCAACGTGCAACAATTTCAAAGATTTTACTGAGTTACAGTTCATATAAGGAAATCAGTCAATTGAAATAAATTCATTAGGCCCTAATATATGGATTTCACATAACTGGGAATATAGATATTCATCTGTTAGTCACAGATACTGTTGGTCAAAGATACTTAAAAAAAAAAAAAGGTAGGGGCGTGGATCAGAAAACCAGTCAGTATCTGCCTAATTTGCCTAATGCAGTGCGACTTTGCATAGAGTTGATCAGGCTGTTGTTTGTGGCCTGCGGAGTGTTGTACCACTCCTCTTCAATGGCTGTGCGAAGTTGCTGGATATTGGCGGGAACTGGAACACGCTGTCGTACACGTCGATCCAGAGCATCCCAAACATGCCCAATGGGTGACATGTCTGGTGAGTATGCAGGCTATGCAATAACTGAGACATTTTCAGCTTCCAGGAATTGTGTACAGATCCTTGTGACATGGGGCCGTGCATTATCATGCTGAAACATGAGGTGATGGCAGCGGATGAATGGCACGACAATTGGCCTCAGGATCTCGTCACGGTATCGATAAAATGCAGTTATCCATCGATAAAATGCAATTGTGTTCGTTGTCCGTAGCTTATGCCTGCCCATACCATAACCCCACCGCCACCATGGGGTACTCTGTTCACAACGTTGACATTAGCAAACCGCTCACCCACACAACGCCATACATGCTGTCTGCCATCTGCCTGGTGTAGTTGAAACCGGGATTCATCCATGAAGTGCACACTTCTCCAGCGTGCCATTGGCCATCGAAGGTGAGCTTTTGCCCACTGAAGTCGGTTACGACACCAAACTGCAGTCAGGTCAAGACCCTGGTGAGGGCGAAGATCACGCAGCTTCCCTGAGACGTTTGATAGTTTGTGCAGAAATTCTTCGGTTGTGCAAACCCACAGTTTCATCAGCTGTCCGAGTGGCTTGTAGCTTTACAATATCCGTTTATACCTTACAAATAATTCAATAGTTTTATTGTTTGTTTTTGCTGTCAGAGTTTCAGCTTTTTAGAAAGGGGGGGAACAGAAGTTGAAACTGTTGGGTGTCAGTACTTCTGGACACCATTGTTTATTCCCCAAATTATTGCTAGAGAGAAAGGCAGATAAGAGAGCGGTCTTCCTTGAGCACATGTGAAGTGGTTTGTGAAGGTATATGGATTTCTTGCTGACATCAGCTGTCTGCTCAGGCTTCTGAGCTGGTTGGCACACACAGGAAGACTGCTCATCAAGGAGGCGGTCAGTCAGCCTGCCAATTCAAAGCTCTTCAAGGAGACGGTCAGTCAGCCTGCCATTTTAAAGCAACACCCTGTCCATTCCACTTGCCTCACGTTTTTCTTTTTAATTAAATTTCATGGCCAGTTGTTTCCATTTGATGCCTGCCGCAGGAAATTTGCAGCCCCACACTGTCTTTTATCGGCACCTGTTGAGATAGATGAGACTGAATAAAGTCACTCAGAAGCATGTCTACAGGTGTTGGATAGATGAGAATAAAGTCACCCAGAAGCATGGTTACAGGTGATAGAGGAAACCTGCTGTATTCCAGTAAACGCACTCTATCTTTACCCGTTGCTACACGGCTCATACATTTTGTCTCTCTAAATGACATAACCATTATTTACAGTAGTTCTAAAAATAAACGTAGTTATAACATTTGACGAAATGACAAAATCATCTTTGTCAATGTCTTTTGTAATTGAAATCTTATTGAAACATCCTAGTGAAATGTTCTTCTAAGTTTCTAAAGATGAAGGGTCTATGCTATGCCTGTTTTTTTATTTTATATATGTGTATATGTATATATATATATATATATATATATATATATATATACACACACATATACACATATATATATATATATATATATATATATATATATATATATATATATATATATATACATACACACACACACACACACACACACACATATATATATATATATATATATATATATATATATATATATATATATATATATCTATATAGATAGATAGATAGATAGATAGATAGATAGATAGATAGATAGATATACAATATGTAAGTATATGCATTATGGTGCACGTATATTAAATGCATTTGTGACATAAAAAATGCACATAATCTATGAAATTGTTAAAGAAGATTTGAAGCATGTTACTGCAAATTGTGTTTCAATTTTTTATTAGTCTAGCTTTGGATTTGCCTTTACCAACACCCAGGGGAATTATGAAAGCATTCAAAGAAACATAATGTATTCAAAAACAGCATTATAAAATATTCCAGCAGACCAAAGGGTATTTTCAGTCTTTTTTTTAATGATGCATAATTTTATTTTGTTGTGTTTAATTATTTCTCTTTTTTTGTCAATAATTCCTCGCAGGGCAAATAGAAGCAACGAGTTCATGTTTTCTGGTACTAAATTATAGAAAAGACAATTATAGAAATGAGTTAAGGCTCTGTGTTCCAGAATACGATTGATTTTAGTTCTGATTTTGCTGGTTTATTGAAGTAAATATGCTGTTCATCCCTTATAACAGTTTGCCACACTGTTTTTGTATGGTATTTTTACATCTTTCCCCAGCTTTTACTATGCATTTACCATGGTTTGCCATGTTTTTTGATATGCTTCACCATACCTCTCTAGGCTTAGTAATGGTTACCTATGCTTGACCATGCTTTCATTATGATATGTTTTACTATAGGAAACATTTACAAGGGCATGAGTGATGCAATGCGGTAATTAAACAGAGCCTTGTAATCCTGTTTGGAAAGTGGATTTTATTTTTATCCAGGTCTGGTGACAGAAACAATAATCCCCCAGAAGTATACAACAATGTGTACTGCACGGGGTAAACAATAACGGGCTTGCAGACCCAACAAATAAACAATAAGTATCCGCCCCACAGTAATACCAACACGGTCACCAGGCCTGGGTGCGTGCAGTAGTGCTCGTGGTGGGTGATACAGTTTATTTTATGACAGTAGTGCAGTGCTGTTCCGGCTTAGTGCTGGCGTCCTCCAAGGTGTCGAGGTTGTGGCGTCGTATCCAAGCTTGGGTATCGGCACCGACCACATGGCAGAATTTCTCCACAACCACTGGCCTCCCCCATATGCAGGTTGGTTTTCTTCTCGGGGGTCAGCCAGTGTACTTTGTGGTCACACAACCACTCCGCAACCACCCTGGGGCGTGTCCTGAATACCTGGGGATCTTTGGTATTCCTTGAACCGTACTCTGCCATAATGTTGAGGCGACAAAGGATGGCCAGCTTGACCAGGTTGTAACTGGCCATCCTTTAAGCGTTTTTAGTTTAGTTTTCTCTTCTCTCTCCACTCTCATTCCGCCTCTCGAACACCCCACCCGGAGTGCAGAGAGCTGCAGGTATTTATACAGGTGACCATCTCCCGATTAGCAACAAATTAATCACTGAATTAATTTCGGAGAGGGCCACCTTCTGCATGAGTTTTAATTATTAAAGTGGATGGGCTTCTCATCAAATATATTTAAGCAGGGCTTTCCTACCGCCCTGCTCCACATATATTGATGTTTTTTATTGTCGTTTAAATAATAATAATAATAATAATAATAATAATAATAATAATAATAATAATAATAATAATAATACAATTAAATTAAATTCTCTTTTATTAATAACTTGACATTGCCTACATAAAACAAAACATTTACAGAGTAACAGTTGTGCCTCCATAATTGTCCATATAATTGTAAATAATATATTTTTTTAAATAAATGTGGTTATGGAAATAAAACAACTGATATTCATGAAACTATTCAAGGCTCATTTCATGAATATCAAAATGTATTTTATACATCAAAAAATCTAATGAATGAAATTGGTATATTGTTTAAATTCAATAACAGGTTTAAAACATGAGAAACCATGGTTTTAATAGAAAGTGCCGCCATAAACGTTATTAAGTGTAGCTTTATTTATTTAATTTAGGCCCTCATGGGCTTACACATTTCCTCTGTGATTTCAGATACAACTAAACATAATGGGGCAGTGTGGCAAAGTAGTTTGTAGTGCACAGGTGTAGAGGTGATGCAGTGCTTAGAAACAACAGTCTAGCAACAGTTCAATGGTAAATAACGAAGCTTTATTAGGGGCTTTTAAATAATAACACTGACTGTACACAACGATGTGTATAGTCAGTAAAACCACAGGGTTCAGTCCTGAAGTGGTGTTGTGAATACATGCAGTAGTGCTAACAGTGGTGCCGTGCAGTCCAGGTTTGATGCTGGCTGAATAGCGACAGCTCCCGGGTAGTCAGCCGTCTACAATGACAAAAAACAACAATTAATGACGCAGACAATACAACGCTTAACACTCACGCGTTCGCGTCAATCCTCACCGTCATTCCGTAACCATAACAGAACGGACTGCCAAACCATCCAGTTCCTGTTATATCGTGTCCTCACAGGTCGGGAAGGAGATTGTTGACTCAGATTCTTTCACTGTCTTTGACAGGCAGACTGTTTTTGCTTTGCAATAGGACAGGTAATACAACTATCTTTTTAAATGAATGGCGCCGTTGCAAACACTCTAACCATTACTAAGTATATCTCTATTTCTGATTTAGTTCAGGCCCACATTTCTATTTTCAGATGCCTTTTGTCTCATAAAAACGACAACAAAGTGAATCCTAGCTTGCCATATGTACAGTATCTTTTACAATAACTTTTTTAAGCTAATATTTGATGCTGGAAGAAGACAGGGAGCTGATGTGTGTGGGTGGTCTGTGGTGATGGAAGGAAGTGCTGATGTAGTTAAGCTGCAGGGTTTATGGAGAAGGGACTTGATGGATGGGTAGTAGTGGCACTTGTGAGAGTGATGGGAGATTGTTGAGAATGTGGCAAGAGTCTAATGGGCTCTCTGGGGGCTCTGATAGAGCCTGGAGTGGGGATGCAGGACTGGAATGCCAAGTGTTGCAAATGGCTTGGTTTCTCTCACACAAATGCTGACAGCATCAGGGAACTGGAGAGAAGAGCATCGTGGGTAATGGGCAAACCAGCTAAATGATTGTTGTTGACTTCGTAGTATATTGGGTATTTCACGCATTATTTCATATGATTTTTGTGTGATTTAAATCAGGAATGGGGGCTGTGGAATCTTAATTTGTTAGAAGCAACAATGACCAATGGTGTAAACAGAAATGCATTTTCTTACAGATAAAACATTTTCAATATACCACACCATAATCTTATTTTTGAGGTATACGCATTTATAACTGTAATGTTCATGGTACATATTCATAATCAATATATCATTTACCAAAACATGTTCTACATAGAATATTGCCTGCCATAACTGTTAAACAGTCAATTGAACTGAATTTAGAGATACTATAATAAACTTAATACATAAAATGACAAATGTTTCAGGTGGAAGTCTTTTGATTTGAAGAAAAAAGACTTTAGTCAAAAGCTTCAAGATGATTGACACACTTTTAAAGAATTATGTACTTTTTGGTGCTATTTGGTAGCCTGAATTGTAGACAGGTTACTGCAGTGTGACTGAGATGGTTGTTGAGTTGGACATGTTCTGTGTGCTGCAGGAAATGAATTAATGAAGTGAGCTGGGAGTACACAGCTGGTTAGCTTGCCCACACTGGTTGCTTCTTAATCCATTGGTACCTCCTAAATTAGTCCCAGTAAGGAAAGGTATGTAATGGTGCTTATTTTCTATTGACTCCCTAGTGTTACTAATGCAACTCCCATATTACCAGGATGCACTCGCAGCCAAGAATCTTCTCCAGTCTATTATCAAAGCGTTTTTCAAAAGTAAAAAAAAAAAAAAAAACTGAAAAAACATCTACACTTACAAAACTAGAAATAAGCAGGTATTTGATTTCAGACGGTTTAAGTAACTTTAACTGGTATTTTTCTCAAAGTACAGTAATCCGTTGCATATCTGCCCTTCACATAGCCACCCTAACTGTTTATCCACCATGATCAACCTCTTCAGCAACTTTAGTTCATTGTTGAACAGAGAAGATTAGTTCAGAAAAGTTTTCATACACTGCGTTGTATGTGCTCTGTGCGCTGCCTTTGCTAATAGTGACACGTCAGCTGTTCAGTGTGTTGACAGGTAAATAAATTCTGTTCGTCTGTGGGGCGTATCAAGTTTAGCCTCCATCTCGATCTCCTGCCTGGCACTCAGCAGCGAATGCAGACGGCAGACGGCTACCCTGTCAAAAGCATTAATACCCTGCGTTAAATAGAAATAGAATTGCAATACAAATGAATACAGTATATACAATAAATAAATAAATAAATCAATCAATAAAACATCCCTAGCTCTTTTAAAAAAAAACAAATTGATTGTGATTCTGCGGAATACCGCACTCCAGTGCTTGTGTCTCTCAGTAAGAGACATATGCAAATCATGGTGCTGACATCTCTGCAGGGGACAGTGGCGGGCCAGGGAGAACAGCGGAATCATCTCTTATTCCTCTCCTGAAGGACCTCAGCACTGTCTCTGCCTTCACTCTCTGACAGGGGTGCCATTAGAGAGGACCCTGTCACTCTCTGCAAAACCCTGCTCCTGACAGCTGCTTGCCATTAGGTGAAGAATGCTGGGCCTCTCCAACCCCTATTGAGAAGAGCAAACCAGCAAATATTTAGCATTCAAGATCAGATCTATGGGAGGTGTAGTGATATATTGTACAGTGACTTATCCATCTATCTGGTTTCAATGTGAGAGTCACCATTGCAGAGACCCATATGGGGCCAAACAAATGCCCAACCAAATTACCTTAACATTCCTCTCTTTTTGGGAAATACTGTAGATTTCTATATAAAAACATAATTGGGTAGAGTACTTTGGGCATGCATAGTGGCATTCCCTCTAATTTTAATAATAGTTGAATTATTGCTATTGGGCTTGCTTAACAATTAAGTTATGATTAGCAAGTGGAGGCGTAGCTAGGTTTTCTCCAGGCTCAACTAATGATGCCTAGATTAGAAAAGTCAGCGTCTCTTCTACGTTCTTTTGATATGCTGAGTGTGCCCCTTTATCAGAGACTATTCGTAAATAAATAAAGGAAGGCTATGTAAGGCTTCATTGAGTGTGCTGTACATCAGACCCGTATCTGTTTTTTGTCTCTTGACGAGTACAAAGGAGAGTATGGAAGTGACTGACAGGGGAAGACAAGAGTTATAACGCTTAAAAGATGATATCGATACACACAATAATCCACTGATGATTCAGCAAGCTTTAACGACTAGGAACGTGTACAGGGGGTTGCACAAGATGGATTTTCACAAACACCCTTTTTCTAATAAATGGACTGTGTGTGTGTGTGTGTGGTTATCATGTACTGCAAGAATTCAATAAAGCTTGTGGAGAATCTATTCTAGGGAGGGTGGAATAGATGGTGATAGCTAATTAAAAACTAAAAATCAGCGTGATGAACTAACCAAATGTCTGTCTACTTGATTGGGGGGGGGGTTCTGTGTGGCTTCTGTCTCTCTGCTCATGCATGTTCAGGAGTCGCCAGCTGGCTATAACAGTAGATAGAAGGAGAAGAGTTAGGGACTTGACTAGGACAGTGCTCCTGATTGTACACCACTCATCACAGCAGCAGTGTACAGAAGGGGGGGGTGAGCAGTGCCTTTGATCTTCAGTAAGCTGCAGATGAAAGACAGTGCCTAGTCTTTATGTCTTTGCCAGAGCTCTTAACAGTCATCTTATCACCCTGAGAATCACCAAACGGTCACATAAACAGTTTGGGTGCTGCCCTGAATGAGGGCTCTATTAACCAGTCTGTTTTTTAGATGTATCTTGAGAACCAAACTTTTATAATGACTTTTTGGTATCCGTAGCAGAGGATATTTCTGTATGTTATTTTTGCATTTAGTGACGGCCATATAGTAAGTATTGGTGCCCTTTGTCTCAATCAATCATTTTGCTGTCAGAATGTATTGTAGATAATTAAATACTTAATTAACTCTGTTAATTTACTGCTCACATTGTATGATAATCCATGTTATGATGTCACTATTGTATTTAGGAGTATAGAAGTATCCAATGATGTTTGGGGATGCTGTCTAACAATAAGCACAAAGAGGAAATATATTCATCAGAGTTTTTTAATCCAAGCTCAATCTTTTATTTATGTAAATAAAAGCAGAACAAATGTTAAAACTAGCAGGCAATACAATCTAAACTCAGAATCAGAATCACTATTATTGAAACACATGTTTTGTACACTTTTTTTGTTGCATTATTCTTCAATCTGTTGTTCTGCTAAGCATGCCCTGTTGAGACTTATTGTTTAATACCGCGTCTGTTGATATATATTAGCAATAGCTTCCTTTATATGGAATTAGGGACTAAGACCAGTAGGTAATAATACTGAATTTTAAGTGTCATTCCTTCACTGTGCTGGGTTTTCATTGCTTAATTAATATGTTCTGCTATTCGTAAAGGCTAAGGTCAGTTGACGTTTAGGGTGCTGGGCACTGAATGCCATGAAAGGGGCAGTCTCTGCTACTATTAGTAGATTTTGTCATTAGAGTGCTTTCATTGACCCGTGGCTGAGGTCTTAATGTGTTTAATGGTGCCTTCAGCTTCTCACTCATAATTAGGTTTGATTCTGCAAAGGGGGGAGGAAGGGCACTGAGGACTAGTACAATTTTATTGTTCATTGAGAGCCTTTATGGTTCGAGAGCCTTGAAGGGTCATTGCAAGGAAGGCACTCCAGGCAGACAGGCAGGGAGAGAGAAGCAAAGCCCCTAGATGGAATTTAATTGCCTGCTGCACTGTCACCATGTTAGTGCTGAAGTTCAGTGTATGACTATCTAGGAATAGAGAGTGGACACAACATAGGTCTGTCCAGTCCACCACCCAGACAAAAAACAAGCCCAGCATTCTGAGGCTTGCAGATCTTTCCTATTGAGGGAAAGTCAAAGTAATTGTGCTTTTATTTGTATCCTTGGGGATTCATCCCTGGTGGTAAAGCAGAAGAGGTAGAGGCGTCAAGGTTTAATTAAAAAAGCAAAAAGAAATCTCTGAATGATCCTAGAATTCATTTCTAACTTTTACTCTGTCATGCTGAATTTATAAATACAAAAAGAAACTTAATTTCAAATACACATGCTTAGATTAAAATAAAGCTTAAGAAAAATGTATTTAGTTTTTTTTGTATTGTGTAAAAAAAAAGTGAGAATTGCATTTTGGTGTAAAAACATTTATCTTACGCATAATAAAACTTTCCATAAGCGCAAACACATGTTAAACATGAGGATGGTATGCAGTATATTAGAATATAATGAGTCATGTGAATGCATAACTTGCTTCCGCTGTTGTTTGCTGCATGTAATAAGCTTTGATGTGCTTTGCAGGAAATGAAGAATCAATTTAGCCTCAGACACCATATTAAAGATAGTGTGCCCTCCCCGTTTCAATAGAGTCAGCCGGTAATGCGATAGTAATGATGTGCTATCTCTTCTGCTGACCAGAGGGCATTCTGCATTGCAGGTGGAGGAGAGACCTTCCCTTTGGGAAATGCGCAACACCTGTTTAAATAGCATGTCAGCAAACAGTGAGATGGTGAGATTGTTAGCTGAAAATTTGCTGCAGTCAGATTTGCCAGTGTCCATGTGAAACAAAGTTACTTAGCTCAGAAATAAAGTCGTTTGAACAGATTTGGGAAAACTAAGGATGTGTCACTAATCAGATGTCTGGATGTTTGCTGTTGTACATGAGTATGCCGTACTTATTCTTCATGGATAACCTTGATTTATACACTGCTTATCATACCTGTCTATGACTTCCCTTCCCTGCCAGTCCTGTACCATTTTACTATGCTTTATAATGTATGTTACTAATACTTAACTACACTTGGCTATGATTTTACCATGTACATTGTTATAAGGGTCTGTAATGGGGAAGTGTTACGTTTGTGGGTCGTCACTGAATAATAATGAGTCAGACATTGGGTGTTGACTCGCCGCACAGGTGCGCAGATTTAATTAACAACACACATGCTGCCACTAGGGTGGCAGCACAAGGCGAGCGCTAGTCTCACTAAAAGAGATGTCCTGCTCCAGGAACCTAATAAACTACGAAAATCATCTCTATGTTGGTAGGGATCAACATTCCTTAAACTAAACTACTGCTGTTGCTCCCGAAGTCCTGGCCTCCCAGCAACTCTGGACTTTACGACAGTCCTGGCTGAGCAAAGCCTTAACAGACACCATCTTGCAGTTGAGGGGTTCCATAGTAGTTGTCCTGCAGAGAGGACGCTCTGCTCCTTGATGTACACAAAGCACCCCTCCGTGTAGCATGGCAGTGCAGTCACCTCGAGCTGTGGCTCAGAAGCTTTTTGAGCTGCATGCAGCCTCCCCAAGCATGCCCCCCAGCTAATCCGGACCTCCCGACCAGCTCGGCGCCAGGCAAGCCTACCTGCTCAATTGGTTGCCTAGCAACCTGTCTCCTGTTACGTGTCCCAACTGCACACATCCGTGCAAGAACCAGAGACAGGGTCCTTCCTGTCAGTGTCCATTCCAGCCATTTAGTAAGGAAGTGGTATGGTAAATTGGGAGCAAATTAATAAACACAGCGGTTCTGCATTTATTAACCTGTCTATCCCAATAGTTGTAAGTACTGGTAATGGGTAATTTATAATTATACTATGTCACTGTAAGCATAGCTGTACTTACTATGTTAAACAGGTTGAATTACTCTTTTTTGTTCCGGAGTGATTAAAATTAATCTAAACTTTATTCATTTTAGGGTCTCTCAGATATATATTGCTCAAACAGGCTTTTTCTGAAAGATTTTCTGAGGCAACTCCACCAATTTACATCTACACATTCTACAAAATATTAATTAAAAGCCAGCAGCCACCAAATGCATTATACATTGCATTATGAGGGGAACTTTTTAGAACACAGCAATCTTTTTTTAGAACTGTACTCAGGCCTATTGCATTGACACCCACTAAATTAGCAGAATTGAGAGATGTCTTCTGTGCACATGTGGATGTACCTTCGTTGCAATTGCAGATGGCTCTGTATCTATAACAGATGTGTGAGCGTGCGCGCGACTCTTCTCTGTTGGGCAAATCCCAGTGGGTAAGTCAGCAGATCTCAGCTGGCTGGGCACACAGTAACCAGCGCAGCATTTTTGGAAATACACGTCAAGGGACACTACATTTCAGTTATGAGGCTGGGTTTTTCACTGACTAACTCAGGTTTCTTTAAATAAGCCCCTCTCTTCTGTTTGTCCTCAGTAAGTACTTGCTCATGAGCTGGTCAGCTTGTGAGGTGGAACATCTTAGCACCTTTGAACAATATCAGAATGGGGCAGTGAATCTCTAATGAGAACCCCCCCCCCCCCCCCCCCCCCCCCCCCCCCCAACTTTACAGAGCTGTCAAAAACCCAACAGCACCAGTAACACAATAATCTAGAGATTTTACACAAGCACAGCTTTTTTCTTGTAAGAAGTCTGATGCTTTTGCTTTTTGTTTGTGAAGTATATTCCAATGATATTTTGTAGGAATGCAGAACGAGGGAGTTTGTGTGCTTCTTTTACATCACTTACACCTTAGTGATCCTTGTTTCTGTCACGCTGTTGGAGTGAAGTGTAGAATGAAAGTATTCCTTTTACTCTTGAATATGCTGTCTCGATGACACTGGTTTTAACAGTGCTGCATGGATGTAGAATGTTGGGCAAACACTGAAGATAGTTTAAAATCCACTGATCATTCGGGCTGGCTTGGGAAATGCTCGATTAGCACATGATGCTAACACAGATGTTCAGGTCGTCTGGCTCATTGATTTTTCACTTCAGTTTTGGTATGAGAGACGCCGATCTCAATTGCTTTAGCCTTCAATTGCCTTTCCGAGGTCCACTAATATATAGTCGCCTGGCTTGGTTAATGGCTTGTGCAGTAATTGCTGCTCCTGTAAAAACCACAGCCCCCAGGCTTCATTTCAACATCTCACTGTCGATTGGATGGGGAAGTGTCAGGCAAGACTGAATGGCAAGCAAAAGGTGTTCAAATAAATTGCCATGGATCATTACTGCACAGAGGTTTTGACTGAGAAATAGGAACACCATCAATTATATTTGAATAGAGGCTGACTGTACAGTAAAGTCATGGCAATGGATTTGGAACAGATAACGCACAGTGGTTCTGTTACTATAACACATGGTCTGGTACGGATACATTACTACATGCTACACTTCACTGCTATTGAAGTTCATTAAGGAAAGGTATAGTCAGCAAAATGAGGTACCATTCTACCAGTGGCAGCCCCATACCAGTGTTGCTGCCCTTGTGCTATCAATGCTCCATAGTAAAGAAGCTTTACTGTGGCTCTGTTAGAGGCATAAAGATCTGGGGAAGATATGGTATGGTAACAAAAAATAAGTTTTTTTCTTTTTAAAAGAAGCTATTTCTCCTCAGTTGTGTAATGTAAACCTTTATTTTGTTGATTTATTGAGCTGTAAATATAAAAGTGTGTGCATACCAGTTTAGATGTGTAATTGTACAAAGCAGCATCGTATTGATCAAACAGCTCGGCATATCAATATTTAATGCAGTCTTTGCTGAAACTACCCGCTGCTGGCGATTGATTTATTCCATGTGGGATTTGCAGTGGGACTCTATGAAAATGTAATTGTTGCTCCAGAGCTGTAGAGGGTGAGAGTTGGAGCGATCAGCAAATGCTGAGCAGATCCATTTGCCTCTCCCACAGCCCTGCTGCGATTTATATGAGGACCCTTTAAAGCAAATAGGGCTATTGCAACATAGCCAGGCTAACAATAGGGGGAGGGGGGATACTGCCAGAACAGCGCAGAGAAATTAATACTCCTATCCAATTCCAAGGCCTTTGTTTCATTTGCAGGCTTCATTAGACTGGCTCTGATCAGTCTTATTGTTTCTCGTATTAAAAGTAACTCAGATTGATGCAGTTATTAAATATAACTATCCAAATAATAATATACTGATGTAAAAGACATGGAGCTTCCTGTAGTAATCTATAGTATTTCAAGATGGTACTACTATATATTTTTTAAATAGTTAGCTGAGAAGTGCCATTAACTGTTTGTAGGCTGCACGTTTGTTGTTTAAATGTTTCCCTTCTCCTACATCTAACATGCTAACAAAAACCCTACTAAATCAAAAAATATGTATTACTTATCTTTTATTTTATAAAATATGCTATGCTTGTGCAAGAGAATTGCAAAACATACCCTCAAGATGCTACTAAACATAAGTAGTACTTTTTAATTTTTGCTTTAGAATTCTTATGCAGTATTGCAATGTAGCATGCAGGCTGAGATCTATACACAAGATAAGGCAGACTTGACAAATCTGTAACTGTGATTGGTTGAAACTGTATCCTACATGTGATTTAAAAAACAATACATCTTGAAAATACAATTGATTTTGATTCTAAGTTGAATGGATTAACCCCAATCATTTTATATACAAAATAAACTGTGACATTGGCACCCAGTCTGCTTTTTTTAGGCCACAAATACCATAATACAAATCTAAATAAAAAATTGCAAGGACATGTTAGCTTGTGGTTAAGAAGTGCTTTAGACTGCATGCGGCCAATGGGAAACACAAGGCTAATAAGTTATATGCCTAAATATGGAGAGCTCTTTCAGGGGAGCACTTTCAGGGCTGTTGTAGCCCGCCTAATAGGACTGAGTCTTGCTTCTCATCAGTGAAACACTATCATCATTCTCTGAATAATGTGCAGCGTCTGCTAATATTAATCAAAAGCCTGACAAACCCATTGGGTTGCTGCCCTCTTGTTCATTTTCCACTGTCGTGCCTCGTTAGAGAATAAGAATAGACTATCTCCTTCCTTATGGAACCTCTGCCTGGAATACAGTAGTACTGATTATGGCTGTTGCAGTAACTCATTGTGTCTGCTTTGTGTAGCTCGAAGATGATAGTGCTGGGCGCTGGCATTGTCACTCCTGTTATATCAGCCTGTCAGTCTTGATTTGATGCTGGGAGTTTGGGAGACTTGAAGAACTAGAAAGAGCTCACAAGTCAGCTGCTAGTTTTTATTTTTGCATTCCTGGCAAAGTAGATAGAGGCTTTATTTAATTTTGGTTGAATGCTGATTATGGGTGGAAACTACAGAAAGGCAGAGGGAATAGGTGACACAGCAGGCTAATTTACTTGCTTTCACCTCTGAAGAGAAAACATTATATTACTACATAGCTTGTTGTAGACTATCTGTGGCACCAGTAAATTACTTTACATGAAAAGCTTGTAACAGGAACTGTACTATCGATAAATTGTTGTGTTCTATGTATTGATTCTCTTCCTTGTGTCATCCTACAGAGACAGTGATGGACACTCGAATCGCCACGGCAGAGCTTGGCTGGACGGCGTACCCTGCGTCTGGGGTAAGGAACCCTGCTCTTAGTATTCCTAAACTTCAATCTGAATAACACAGATATGCATAACAGCATATTATGTTGTGGATCATATTCTGGGTACTCCAGTGGTTCTGCACTGGTGCTAGGCAGACATTTAAAACAGCATTAAGCACCAAAACTTTTATTTTTCAAGCCTCAACTCAACATTCATTTGTCCATTAATCAGACCGGTGCCCTATTTGGAGCTTCACTTATGTTATATTACTACCACAGATATGTTTCCAGTAGTATTTGGAGTCTTTTGAAGAGCACACCTTTTTGGCTATTAGGGGTTCCCTTTCAATTCGTAGGTGACTACCAAAACAGTACTTTGGGGATGTTCCTGCTTGTCAGGTATTTACTGAGCATTTTATATCAAAGTTGCCAATAGGCCCCTCTGTGGAGTGATGTCCTCGGTCCCACCTACCGAGGTAATAAATAGTCACTTCAGTCTCTTTTGGCTTTCACAAACAGGTAGGTAGGGTGAGTATAAAAACTAACCTCTTCCAGTTGTGTGATTGACTCTTTAAAGAGCTTTCTCTCGAGTTCTTCTGTAGTTCCCTTGCAATTGTATTGCTGGAAGTCGGCTTGCCACTTCTCCAGAATCAAAAACTCGGCAGCTGAAGGCTTACCGTTATGGAACTGTGTTTTGCTGTCCAAGAGCCTCAGTACCTTGGTTCTTCAACACCCTCGGTGCCTCGAGGACTCCACATCTCGGCCTTCGAGGCTTCTAAGCCCTGTTCATCGGTGCCCTTAGTGGCCTCAATACCTTATTCAGTGGACACCCTCCGTGCCTTGAGGACTTAATGCCTCAGTGCTTCAACGTCTTCGAGGCTTGTAAGCTCTGCGCAGTGGTGCCCTCGGTACCCTCGGTGACCTGATATGCCATAGTCTAGGTACATCGGTGCTTCAACACCCTTGGTGCCTCGAGGACAATATGCCTCAGCGCGGTCTGTGCAGGCAAAAGAGTCCAAAGATCCTGGACATCCCTATGCATAAACACGCAAGAGCTGAAAACAGTTCACCTTGCGCTGCAATATTTCCTCTCTGTGCTCCACAACCAACATGTCCTTGTCTGCACAGACAAAGTGTCAGTAGTTGCGTATGTGAACCACCAGGTTGGGCTTCGGTCCCCAGGGTTACAAGGCATAGTGTTTCGGCTGCTGATCTGGGCACAGAGACACTTCCTGTCCCTCAGGTGGTGCAGCGCATTTGGGAATGCTTCGGGGAAGCCCAGGTCAATCTCTTTGCCACAGCAGAGATGACCCATTGCCCCGTGGTTCTCCCTCTGCTGCTGTGGCGGTCCATTAGGAGTCGACACTCTAGCTCATGAATGGCCTAAAGTGCTTTTGTACGCTTTCCCACCTATATGGCTGCTCCCTGCCTTCCATCGAGAAGGCTCCTAGATAGCCCAGGAGAATCTGGTTTTCAAACTTCTGCCAGCTGCTGCGAGGTCAGCCCTGGGAGATCCCGCTGCGCATGGATCTCTTCAGTCAGACGAAAGGCACCCTCTAGCACCAGAACCGGGCAGACTTTAGCTGTGGGTCTCAGACGCAGTAGTCAGTACACTGCAGAATGGTAGGGCTTCTTCCACAAGAGGTTTGTATGCCTACAAGTGGAAATATTTTCAGAATTAGTGCATGGCTGGAGGCCATTTTGCCATTGATTGCCCTATAGCAATTATTTTACAGTTTCTGCAAAATCTTCTAGAGGCAGGTAAATCCCCCTTTATGTTGAAATTGTACCTAGCAGCCATATCTGCATGCCATCTTCCCATTGACTCAGTATCCCCAGGCTCTCATATACTGGTGACCTGTTTTCTAAAGGGTGCTCGGCAGTTACGTCCTCCTGTAAAGGACGTCCTTGCCAAATGGAGTCTAGCTGTGGTACTGGAGGCTCTCACTAAGGCCTCGTTTGAGCCCATACATTCCCTAGAGCTGAAGTATCTCTCTTTGAAGACAGCCTTTCTATTAGCTATCAGCTCTGCTAAGTGGGCCAGTGAACTACAGGCACTGTCCATGCATAGTTCCTGTATGCGTATTTGGGACAATGGAAACAGTGTCGTTGCGCACAAACCCTACTTTCCTCCCCAGGGTGATTACAGCTTTTCACTTGAATCAGTCAGTGGAACTAGAAGCTTTCCATTCCCCTCCCTTTGCGGAGGAGATGGATATGAGATTAAATTCCCTCTGCCTGGTTCGGGCATTGAGAGGTTATGTGGTTAGAATGAGAGCGCTGCGTCAGCTCTTTGTCTGTCATGGTGAATGTACCCAAAGTCAAGCCCTCTCTAAGCAACGACTGTCCCATAGGATTGTGGACACGTTTCGACCGCGTATACTAATGCCGGCCTACCCCCACCTGGGAGGGTGTCTGCACACGTTGACCGATATTTGTACTATGGCTAGCTGGGCTACTCCGCATATATTTACCAGGTTCTACCAACTAACTGTTGTAGATCCCTCCATGCCTTCAATAGGCACTAGGGCCCTTGAGGTTACACGCTCAAATCTCCAACTCTAGATGGCAGTAGCGAGATATCCTGTATATCCCTCATATCCTGTATGCTCATTCTTCCTCGCGATGGCTTTGGTATACTTTTTGGCTGTCATCTTTGAATTGAAAGGGGTGACTGACAAAACAGTCAGAGATGGTATGGTAATCTATTCAGGGTTACCAAGATATTAATAAGCATGTGGGGTGAGCAGAGTGAATCAGGCAATATTCATGTTATTAACTTTTCCTAAGGATAAATCACTATAGAGGGCAGTTCCACAAATGCAGTTCCTCACAGTCAACATTTCAAAATCATACACATGGGGTGTCATTTTGAAGGTAATTAGTTTTAGAAAATAAGCTTATTTATGGAATACGCCATTGGTTTGACACATTCACAAAACTGAATGCAACCAGATGCTGATTAAAATTTGTAACAAGAAATTTCAGACAACATACACATATAATTATTTTCTATAACTTACAATCAAGGAGGAAGATTTCTTCTATTGTAGTGTATTCATAAGAGTCTGATATAAGTACACAAAAAAATGTGTACATAAGTCCTCAACCATCACAGATATTTTGATACCATTCCAGTGTGGATGAAAAAGTTCATCTGAGTGCGTCCGACACTATGGTACTTTATGGGCATTTCTCTCTTATCAAGAAAGGAGGACAAATTACTTCTATCTGAATTACAGCCCTAGTTGGTTGATATACTACACACTAGTAAAAAGCCACTTCTTGTCTGAAATGTATAGCTAAAACTGTGGATGCCCTACTACTATATTGATGTTGGTGTCGGAAACATGGCTCTTGCAGATTTGTTTTATATAATTACAATAAAATGAAATCATATTTGAAAACATATATTCATTCATGAGCAATGTGTAGAGATACCAGAAAACACAGGTATCCACCCTTTGCAATGAGTTACATTTTAAACTCTTGTATAGCTAATTGTGCTGGAATTGTCATTGTTTTATATTTCTGCTGCCATCCTGGTTAAAGTTTGTTAAAAACATATGTATAAAGAAAAAACAAGGAAAAGTAATGCATTGTTAAATGTTCCTGTGCTCTCTGGTCATACAGTTCTACATTAGGGAAGCAGTCTTTAGTAGTTCATCACACATTGTTTGGTTCAGTCACGCATCACGTATATATACGCCAGCTTCCACGCGGCTAAGTACGCATGTTACGATTTCAATATCATGGCTTCAGTTCAGTTACTTGTAAACAAGTTTGATACTTATTCTGTTGGTGTGATGTTTAAAACAAAGTCTTCTTAACACGGCTGTCCTCTCTGTAGAAGTTAGCTGTGCAGCATCTCTGTGCAGTATCTCTGTGAAGTCTGTAGGTGAAAGCTTTTGTCATTCCGGAAGAAGCCCATCTTCTCCGGGACAGCTTTGAAGATTACATCATTGCGTCTTCATTGAAGAACTTCAGAGTTTGATGAGTTGAGAGTGACGAGATGTTTTGAAGAAACGAGCAACATCACTTGAAACCAAATGAGCTTTCTACAAACACTGCAATATCAACTGTTTTTCTTAAAAGATAATCTAAGCACTGTGCTCTCTTTACAGGATGATTGGCCTCTCGCAGATTTCAAGAATTAATGACAACACTTCCCATGGTCAAAATAGAGATAAAGGTCAGGGAGAATGAATGAGTAAAAGACGTAGAACTCAGAGAGCAAGAAAATATGACATGGAGAAAGATCCCAGGCTCGGCACTCATCATATAGCAATATCCTATAGGACAGCAGCATAGTAATGACAAAAACACAGCAAAATAAACTGAGACGGGAGCATGGTTACAGAAATTTAAGGTGATAAAGAAGAGAGCCAGGAGAGGGAACACACTACATATCAGAAAGTGCAAGCCACGGTCAACATCTGTACTCCCTCTCGCTCGTAGATTCCGTTCCCTATCTACCTCCATTCCCAAAATCTCAGCCTCCCCTTCCCTACTTCCACCCCCCCCCCCCCCCCAATACAACATAGATTTTGATCTTGATGTATTAAAGACCTGCAATATAGCTATAGCTGTTTCAATGGTAGGCACAGAACTGAAGTATTTATTTTCTAGCGGAGATTCAGGAGAGATTCTTGACTCATTGATCTTGTGATCTTTATAAGATGACAAGCTTGCATTGGATAGCTGCTAAAATCCAACAGCCATAGGCCACACCTGTAAAACATATTTTTACAGCACCACTACAATATTGCTGCTTTCCTCCATTTTCAAACAGTATAGGGGAATATATAGGGATATTTTTCTGTGTATGCTGGGGTTAAAGTAATTAACTACCCAAAACGGTTGTCTACTTGATTAAGTTTCACATTTTATTTTGATTGAAGTTATAAATGGGCTTAAAGTAAAATGACACCAATGCACAAGTGGAGACTGGACTTGGTATCTTGTTCTCTTCAATCACAGATCTTAGCAGATGTACAAAAGAGTTAGGCTTGTTGGTATAAGCAGTTACAGTCATGACAGGTTGCCTTGATGTACAGTACCTCTATTACACAACAGGGGTCTCATACTGACTCTGTCTCCCTGCATCTTACTCTATATTACACAAGCAATCAAGCCAAGGCCGACTTTACTCTGAACTGGTTAAGCTAAACACTGTCTGTTGCCTGGATCTCTTCCAGCAACTAATCAATTTAAGACCTACAGACTTAGGCAAGACTTATGATTGGTTGGCTAACTATGGGAGTAAGTGTGACCGATTAAGAGCGGATTTAGCAGGAGCATCAGGTGGCTGGCACCTGATAATTTTAGTAACACGTCTCAGCAAGGTTGGCTTTCTCTTTCAACGTTTTCATGTTAAGTGGTTTTGACATCATCGTACAAGCTTTTACTAGAAACACAGAATTCTACTATCATTTTGTAGAAATCTTTTTTGGAACACTGGGTAGGGATCCACCATATGATGACATGCTGTGATCTTTGCCCCTGTTTCCAAGGTGACTATTATCTTTGAATACTGGCAAAATGCAGTAGTGTACAATGATATGATGCTGAGATATATTGTCTGCAGTTCTCTGAAAGGTTATCTTTTATTAAAATAGTAACCAGTGCTGCAGAAGAAATATGAATGGTAAAAATGTACGATACAGGCTTCTAAAATAAAATAAAATAATGGATGGGACAATTGGCAAGTCCCAGGGTTTAAGGGTACCCTGGGACTTGTCAATTTACACAGTACAATGCGATGCTTATACTGCGTTTGCGTCATTCCTTTTAGCTCTGAAAATCACACTCCTGAGTTTACATCCTGAGAAATACGACGGGAAATGTATTTATATAGGTTATGCAGGCTGTCAAATCGGATTACAGGAAAACTTAAGTCAGCCTGGTTCCCATATCTCATTACACAGTGTACATAGGGTGACCAGATGTCCGGGTTTCCCGACATTATGCTCACAGTCTTTAAAAAGTCCAGTTTTTCAGCTTTTGTCAAAATAACGTAAACACATGCTTTTAGTTTATGGCAACTGCAGTGAAAACAAAATTAAAAACCAAGGGTAATCAACAACATTATTTTTATAAAGTGATTGACACATACTTGCTCATTCCTCAGTGCACAATGTGTTTTCATTTAGTTTATAGTCAATATGATCTACAATTGCGTGTAATATGGTAATTTTGTAGCTGTTCATTTCTGGTGGGATTTAGCCTAGGCACTAGGCTGAGCAGCAAGATGTTGCAAGCATCTAAATCTACCAGGTTAAACCACATCAACAACGTCAATACACTGAGTAAAAAAAAAATAAGAAACAAACAAAAATACTAAAATGTAAATGTATTTTTAATGATTTAATATATTATTATTATTATTATTATTATTATTAGTAGTAGTAGTAGTAGTAGTCATAGTAGTATTATTATTATTAATAAAATCAATATAAAGTAGGCTACACAATACGTATAACATAATATGGCTACTTAAACTAATTATCCACAAATTATACACCCAGGAGTGTACTGAAATTAGCTAGCTGCTTACAAAAATAAATTATATATACACACTACTAAGTGTGAGAGAATATATTTTATTGGTTTAATTAATCTTATAAATTATTTAACACTGTGTTCCAGTTTAGAGCTTTGAAAATCTGGTCACCCTAAGAGTACATGACCACATTTCAGGTGCACTGTAACCTTACAGATTGAGTCATCAAATTTAAAGCAATTCTGTGACGTCATCCTTTGACATATTCATTGTTTTATTTTCCAATTAAACTGAACGCAGTCGATTTGTGAAAGGGAACACAGAGAACATTGCTGGTTTGACATTACCATTAATCCAAATGAAAAATGAACAATAACAAGGTAACCTCTAAACAGCGCAGTTCAACAGCTCAAATTAAGCCTACAGGTAGCCTGGGCTTTGCTCCCACTCCTAGTGTTAAACCATTGAATCTAAATGTATTCACTCAGGAGAACTATATTAAAAATGAATAGAGCATGTATATACCTATAAGCACCATTGAAAAGTAAAGGCTGGTTCACACCAGGCACACAATTCAGACAGACGCTATGAGCAGGTGTAGACTGTGGTTCACACTGAGCAATCTTCTCCCTGCGTTAGTTCATTCTGATTGGTTTAAAAAAGACAGCACTCTTCTGGAGGTTCGGGGAGTCCTGCACACAGTCGAATTTAATTTATATGCTGTATAACTGCAGCGTCTCGTTTTTATAAACAGTAGGCTGTTCGTAGGCTGATGAGAGACACACATCAAACACGATTTAAATTCATGAGTTGTTAGTTTTCATTCTGATTATTTATCTGTTTATTTTTGGTACCGTACATGCTTAATTATGAGTTCTTTAAACATGTTCCGCTACATCTATACAAGTATAATTTATTTCAAATAATAAACGGTAAATTGTATTTTACTTGTAAAATTCTATTGGAAAGAGAAAGGCGTGATTCGTTGAATGCGAGTGACGTCACCAACTTGGCGCTGAGAAGTTGAAATCTACCAATTCGCCCGCAAGCATCTACGATTTGAACGCAAGGTGGTGTGTTCGTAGAGTCCGTCTGAATCGTATGCCCAGTGTGAATTGGTCTTTAGTCTGGTTATGATAACCTTGTCACCTAGCTATGTAAATTGAACTATTGTCTAATTATCCCCTAAATGAAATTAATTATTGCTGTCTAAATGTTTGCTTCCTATTTGATATATCCAAGGATAGTGAAGAGCCCTGCATTTGTAACACATTTACACCAGACTATATTGTGCAGTGTTTACTGTATGTATAATTAATCTATAATTTCTCCAGCGTTTTGAGTATGGCGCTGTGGAAGGGTGGTGGGTAATTCACTGACACAGGAGACAGACAGGTAAATTTGGCAACACCGCACAGGTGCCCAGTTTTATTTCAGGGTGCTATTTTTCTTTTTATCCCGCAGATGGCGCTGTGGGTCCGTGGTCTGCTTACCAACGATGGTAAACAGAACCACGGGCATACCAAGCGATGGTACACAATACCAGCACCCTTGCAGGTGCTTCAAAACAATAATTCAAAACAAAAGGCACAAAGAAACAGGGAAAATAAAACAGTAACAAAACTACAAAGAAAAGGTGCTGCACTTGACAGCTATATCCCAGTCGCCGCTACCCGTGCGACCCGGATCACCGTCCTACACTGCCGGCTAACTAGCCTGCTCCGTTACAATACTCCGGGGTCTGCCCAAGGGTTCCTCGCTCTCACTGTCTCGCTCTGACACACTCAGTTTCGGTGTCGGTTTCTCCCGACTGGTTCTCGGTCCTCGACCAACGCTTCCGCACTCTCGGCGCGTTTAAAGGGCAGACCTGAGGAAACAGCGGAGCATTATTTTATAGGGCCAACAATCTCCCAAGACTCGCCTCTCAGCCATTCAGAGAGGGGGAAAGTCCACACACCCACTTTCCCACCTCCCTGTGTCACTGCCATGACTCACAGGCGGTTGTTGGATGACTGCCGCCCTCTTCCAGCAGAGTCAACACAGATCTCAGCCTGCTACAGGCGCATACAGACACTTGGGAATTATTGGATGTCATTTTTTTAGGTCTTCCAACTGGACAGAAATCATATAATAAAAGGCTGTTTTTTAGAATATGATTGCAGGAAATTCAAATACAGTCGGTTTGGAGTTTGTTGGGTGCTTTCCAGAAATGGACAGAAATAGTTCATTAAAGCAAGTAGGCCTAGCTGTGTCTGAAATCCTCAGACTGAAGTGAAAATGTTGCCCGGGTCCAATTGATGGTTTGGGGTTATGAAACATTTTTAGCTACCCTCTCCAAAAAATGAACATTTAATTACAAACCAAACTTAACTAAAGAGCAAACAGTTATGCTGAGCGTGTTACCTCTAGAACTCCTGCTAATATACACTGCCTGGCCACTATATTAGAATGTGTCCGCCTGATTAGAATTGATATTGTCCTGAATTCGAGATGTAGCACTCTTTGCAGATAAAGTCCACCAAACAATGCTGCACTTGTACCCTGAGCCAATGGAAACTTTCAAGATGACATTGCACCCATAAAACAAGGCAGAGTTCTGCACCAGTGGTTTGAGGAGCATGCCCTCTAGAGATCTTTAGTTCTTCAAGGGAGAGGGGAGAGAAAAGAGGGCAGCCATAGGTATCCTTTATTTGTTTTTTTTGTGATTGAGTTTTATCATTTAAATAAATGTTTAGCTTATTTTAAAAATAAGAACTGTTACAATTATTACAGCTAATTGTAAAACGCAGACATCTCAGCACAGAAGGTTCACTTCACATCAACTTCCCCCTCCCCCCAACATGGATATTGAAGCAACTATATCTTTATCTGCACACTAAACAACCTCCAAAATAAATAGTTTGATTTTTCAAAACATCGTGCCAAGACAAGGTCAGAAACATTGATCTGATCTGCTGGCATGGTGTTTTGAAAAATAAAACCGTTCATTTTGGAGCTTAGATAGTGTGCAGGTATTCTGTATCTTTATTCTTGTTTGGACTACTTCACACCCTGCACCTTTTTCAGTTCATAGATGTGCGTATAAATAACTTTGATTCCTTATTGTAAACTTTAAAAATATATTTTCATCAGTTAATAACACCATTTTACCAATTTAAGGTTACATAGAACAGCACACCTAATCACAAGTCTAATCACAGCTAAACACATTGCGGACTGGTAAATAAAAATAATCAAGTAGAATACCATGCTGTGTATTATCAAAATACAATTGGTTTCTATGTGGCTCCAGGGCTTCTAGGTATAACATAATATAACGGCCATGAAAAACGGCAGGTACTCAGAAATCTGCTATGCCTCCTGAAATGTAGTCTGTAGTATAATCATAAAAACATTACATCAGAATCTGACCGCATGGTACCTGTGCTACAGTTTTGGCGAGAACTGCACGTGTCCAGTGGCTGTCCCACCCCACAAACTCTGCCTGTCAGTAAGCTACTGTATATACAGCTGAATGAAATTAATTTAACATTTTATTTTGGATGTTAACCCTATACACTCGTGCTATATTGTATTGGGCCCAGCAGCAGGCCTGACATTCTCGCATCAATATCTCAAGCACCGTAACAATAATATTCCAGGCCACAAGCTCATAAGATAATAAAAGTGTTCAAATCATTTGAAACCAATTTTTAAAAGTGTTTAGAGTAAGTTTTTACTTTCTTCTAAAACAACTGAGTTACCCTGAGTACCCTGATCCAAAATGACTTATCTGTTCAATATTACAAAATGAAAATTCCCAAAGTTCCCGAATATTTCTAAAAAATTGCAATATTCCCGCAACATTGCAACCCTATATATGTGTGTGTGTGTGTGTGTGTGTGTGTGTATGCGTAAGTGTGTGTGTGTGTTTACAGGTCTACACTGTGTAAATAGCTTCCAATGTCCTCAAAGCACAGTACAAATAATAAAACCATCTTGTCAGTTGTGTGTTTCAATAAGTTCCAAAATTAACTGCCCTTCACATCCGAGCTTGTGTTTACAGATCAGTTTCTGACTAGTTTCTGTGCAAACAGTAAATGACTGCTCTGCTGCTTACAGTGATTTACAGTGGCTGCCGACTATATCAAAGTTCTTTGCCAAAAGCCCTGGCTTTAGTGTTGGGAAATGGAAAAGAGGAGGGCTCAGTGTATGAGTCTGAGTGGACACCAGTGTTTAAATAAAGGTTCAGTTTACTTTCTGGTAATAAACAGCGTGATCAGACGCCTCTATCAACCATTTACAAGCTGTCAGTACATAGACACTGGCTAATTAAATGTTCATTGTGTAAGAAGCTTCCTGAAGATAATCTTTGGGACTCAAGCAATCCACATAACATATTGATACATTGGTGGTACCTGCAGAATTAAATAATCTGCTTAATATCTGTTATATAAACTTGGTCAAGAGGTGTGTTCTTGCCATGTGTTAATCAAGACAATCCTGATAATAGTTAGACGATTTGATACTGTTTATTAGATTAATTCTATTATAAAAATAACTTGCTTTCAAGACCTCAAATGTCTCTTTTTCAGGTTGAAATAAAAAAATAAAAAAAACAGCTTTACACTTTATTAAATTTAAAGATCTGTAAGTAGTCTTTTCCTTCATAAAAAATTGCAAATAATGATTTGGACTAAAGACTTTGTTAATATTGCTTGTTGTTTCTTAATCACGTGTTGGTATTGGAGATTTAATTTGCATTGGTTGATTGTGGTGGCAAATCTGATTAAGATCAATACAAATGTTCTTGGGATGGCAAAGTCTCTGCTGGCTTACTTGACTGCTGTGTTACTAAAGAGCTATGTTTGAAAATCAATTAATACAATTAGTACAATTATTACAATTACCACAGCAAGTCCATTGACTGGTATAGCAGAGGCGCTCCTTCCAGTTGGGGAAATCTTTACTGAATCTGCGCCAAGCAGCTGTAGAAGCACAGAGCCCTGCTGGTTTATACCCTGAGGGGTCCTGCCTAAATCGTCTCACCCAGCTGGGCAGACACAGGAACCCTAACCGCAAACCATATGGGGCATCTTGGCTTGGCCTGTGTGTGTAGGAGAGCGCTAATGATGCTTCAAACAAAAAAGACTTGAATGGAGTCGGTCAACTTGCTGCTACTGTACTTGCACGCTCTTTGTTATTTTATGTGGTGCATATTGCGATACGGTAAGCCAACTTGCTGACACATACTTTACATTTTAGATACTTTTCAAATATCCATTTAAAAACCATAACTTTGCTCCTGAAGGTGCATTGCCAGTAAAAGAAGCAGTACGCTAGACTAATTTATGTCATCTAATTACTGTAAAAATACCAAGCGATTGAAACCCATATTCACAGATATTTACCGCTCCCCCTCCCCCAATAAGATTTAGCTGTGAAGAGTTTAAGCTAATAAACTCAGATTGTTCTAAGGGCTTCCACATGCACCATAGTTTTTTGCTACTTCAGTAGCATTAACAGTTTAATGCTTTGTGCGTATGGCCCTGAGGATATAAAAGAGCAGCATTTTTACATTGAGAGAGATGTATGCTGCTATACAGTAGCACCAAATAGTCGATTTCGGAGAGTGGTAGTCTATAAATCGGTAAGTCATTGTACATCGTGCATTTTAAGATCGACGGAAGTACGGTTGCAATCCATTAACATACAGAATCCATTTTAGAACATTAAAAAAAAGTTTCAAATACAGTGCACCAACAAAAAAGTGTCACAAAATGATAGGCTAGGGATATAACCCCATTTCCTTGAAAGAGAATATGACCACCAAACCTTGTGAGGTCGCATCACTCGCATTCGCGGGTTCGATGCAAAAGAGAACAAGTTCTCCGTGTAGTGACAATTTATTATCTCGGTGATGTGAGGACATCACTCCACTGAGGGGCCTGTCAGCAGCTTTGATATCAAATGCTCAGTGAATATCTGACCTGTGGCAGGCATTTCCCAAAAGTATTGGTTGGTGGTAGTCTTCGAATTGAAAGGGAAGAGTGCGTTCACAAATAAAGCACCAGACATAATTTATTTGTTTATAAAGTGGTGACTAGTTAACCTATTCAACTCTTTTTATCTAAACTATTTGTCAAAATAGTAGTCATTCTATCTCTACTATACAGTATGTTGTGGTGGGTTGAGGTATCTCCCACATCTCAACAGTTAAAGAACAGATAGTCCCCTTCTAGATATTTCAAAAAATTCATCTTTCATTAAATAAGTGAAAAGAGTACCATACTCTCCTTTTTCTCAAACCAAGTATTTAATAAAATAAAAGCAGCTGAAGACAGGAGTCTGCTGTCTCTAGAGATCACAGTGGCTGCTGATTTGTTCAGCTGTTTAGATTTCTGATGGGAAATCTTGGTGTGGGGTTAACCTGAGAAAATCCATCAGTTCCAGTCCTCTGGGCGAGTATGGTTTATTGAGTCAGATCTGCACACAGCCCAGATTAAACCTGCTGAAAACATACAGCCCCCAATGGCTACCACAGGAAAACAGACACCGCTAAAGCAGGGATGCAGAATGTGTGTGTG
Source organism: Polyodon spathula (assembly GCF_017654505.1). Lineage (NCBI taxonomy): Eukaryota > Metazoa > Chordata > Actinopteri > Acipenseriformes > Polyodontidae > Polyodon > Polyodon spathula. The sequence goes on from NC_054544.1 coordinate 43,736,489, forward strand.
TGTGTGTGTGTGTGTGTGTGTGTGTGTGTGTGTGTGTGTGTGTGTGTGTGTGTGTGTGTGTGTGTGTGTGTGTGCGCGTGTGCGTGTGCGCGCGTTTGTGCGATCGGGTGTTGGTGTGGCAGCCTTAGATTTGTATTTTTGTAATTTAGTTTGAATGTATTGATTATAAAAGCCTGGGGACCTGAAGGACAGGTGCTTTTTTTTTTTTAAACTACCTTACAAAACAATGAGGTACTTATGTATACCTGCAACTTGAGGAGAGGCTGGTGTGTTGAGTACGTTATTACTGTTAAATTTCAGTGTTAGTTTAGTGAGTCAAAAACGTTTAACTTAAAATGTTTAGTTGCCATGGTCATGTCTTTTTTAACTTGTGTTGTGTGGCCTGTCTTATGAGGATATACTCAGCCAAGCTCAAGTATCAAGGCAAGGGATCCTCTTACACATGTACAGCAGACAGCCAAAAAAAGAGCAAGATATTTATCAGATGTGATCGAGCTGGTCAATATAACCTGTTCTGTTAACCACTTACATATGAGAATGCATTACAGAAATGTACTATTGGTGAAAAGCTTGGATGAGAGATACAAAATGATTGGTTAATACAGCCTTGTTGCGTAATAATGAAGTTTGATCTATTATGCCAAAATGTACCATGCTTTTGTCCTTAGAGGAAGAGAATATCAGAATAGACATACTGTAGCCGGATTTTCTATGTCCTTTCTAGGCAGAGGTCATAAAACAAAACTACACTAACCCACTGCACCACCTCAAGATCTTGGCGACAGCAGTATTGTCAACTTATTAGTGAATCCAAGATTGATGATGATAAATTGCACGTTTCAAACAGAATGTTAAAACTAGACACTAGTTCATAAATTGCTCCGGCTACTAAAACTAAGTAAAGTTTGCAGTATATAACCAAAAATGTGCAATTATCTGGGCATAATAAATGTGCTGTCATTCCTGATTGCTTTATACAAGACTAGCTGTGAACAATGCACAGATGTTGCTGATTGCCACTTGTAACAAGCCTTTAAAAAAACAGAAAAGGATGCTAGAGAATACTAAAAACAGACAGCATCAGTCTTGTGGCAAGATGTTTTGACAAGTATCTTTTTCAATATTTATGAAACATTGCAGTTTATTTTAATGATGTAAACAGTGGGTCTAAATACTACCATTATGTATTAACATTAACAAATAAAATGCAACTTCGAGTGCAAAAGAAGATGTGTTGAATGTCATGAAACAAATATGAAATATCAGACCGAAGGGACCACAAAACTGTTTGTATGACTACTTCACTCACAGACCTGAAGAGTGTGCTAGAAATATGTTAGAGGTAGCCAGTGAACACTTATAAACATACATAAAAAGTTATTGAAATTAGGAGCCCAAACACACAACCTTTTAAAAAGTGAGGTACTGCATTATTATGAACACAGTAACAGTGATGTCCAGAATTCTGCATTGTTAGCAGGGCAGGGGTTTCCTGGAAGGGAAGCCCCTCTGTAATCCAGTGTCGGACATGAGAAGACTGCTTTGGGCCTAATGCTTCCTGTCCCTCCATTCCAGTGTAGTGATTCTGTGTGCAGGTTGCTTGCACAGTGAGCTTGTACTGCTGCTTAAAGCATTTTTCCACTTTGTAGCAGGGGAGCTACAGTACGAGAGAAAGGGGCATTTTTCTGTTTTTTAAATCAATTCAGATTGCAATGCTTTCTGACCTATAATCCAGCATGCCAGTCCTAGAGCTCATTTTCTCAATCACTCAATCAGTTAGTGAATCTTTGGGGATAAACCTTGTGTTGACCCAGAGGGCCTGGCATACAGACAGAGGCCTCTGGATTCCTGGGTTTGAAACTTCCGGGATTGAACCGCGGGAAGAATCATGCACGTAGGTAGGAATTTCAACTTTGTATGCAAAGCTGCTAAGATGTTAGATGATCTTTCAGCTGTAGCAACGGCATTGTGAAGCTGTGTTGATATTAGCGTAGAATGAGGCATTGAAACTAGACAGTTGAGAGAATGCTGTCTGGGTTGTTTTTCTCTGGGACAGCCATCCGCTTGCCTTCCATCTGTGCAGCTCTGCTTTAAAGCTTTCCAGATGGAGAGGTCTGCCTTGCATCCATCATACACACTAGGGATGGGACGGTATAAAATTTGCACGGTATTATAACCGTTAAAAAAAAAACACTGTGGTAACCTTAATATCACGATATACAGTACATCAAGTTATAAAATAACGGCTTAAATGAAGAAAGACTAATGTAAATCACTTAAATTACTGTAATTCACAATAATAAAACCAACAAAACACACTTCCTTTCACGGAATGATTAAACATTTGGTATTTAGTATTTTACTATGCCAAATAACTTGATACATTTTCTTTTATAAGACAATCAGAATAAAAAACAAACAAACAAACAAACAAACAAACAAACAAACAAACAAACAAACAAAAAAACCTAGAGTTGTACACTCTCAGTGTTATACTACAACAGTATTAAGATATGTTATTTGCTCAAAATGACGTGGTGATTTTGTTAAAACATTTTAACTAAAAAATTAAATAAATAAATACTTTGTTTAGCTGATGGCAAATGGAATTAGGAAATGATTGGTCTTATTGCTTAAACACAAACATGTACCACAGGTTATTATTTAAGAGCAGAGATGAGTTGTTTATTTTTTCAAACGGATAAATAAAATCTATAGCAGCAAAAACAATACTAAAACGTGTTATTGGATTTATAGCTACACATCACACATTGCACAAGTAAGCTTCCAATGATTACACATGTGGAGTTTGTAAAAAAATATTTCTTCACTTACCTAAGAAAATTGGAATACTGTTATAATGTGTTTAAACAAAATTACATTCTGTGCTAGTTTTCTTATAGTGTTCTTATAGAACAGATTACTGCAGTTCTGCACAGCGCTGCACAGAATCTCCTAGATGCGCTGTCGACGTCACTCAACACCCACAGATATCTGTGCAGATTCTGCATAGCCCAGCGCAGCTTTGAAATGTTACTGCGGGAGGCTGGCTGTGGCTGTGAACCAAAGGGACGATGCAAAGATCACGAGTGACCTGCTAATCGTAATGCGAATAACCACTAAAACTACTGCTGCCACCTTGTTAGCGGAGCCGAACGACATTTTATCATTATACAATGAAGCCATGAACAGCCTTGACAATGCTATGTTAAATAAATAAATCAATTATTTAAACAAACATAATGTACTAAATCCATGATAAGTGATGTATAATTTTACATTAAACTTAATGTTAATCAATTACATTAAACTGCCTGTTGATAATCCAGACAAAGACAAATGTAAATATAGCACGTATGCAAGGTTTGGAGAAGGCGTTTCTCTAAAAGCTACAAGTGACATCAGAAAGACAGCAGCCAAGAGCAGCCGGCGCAGCAAGCTCTGGGTAACAAACAAACAGAACGCAGCAATTGAAACGTGTATTTTGTGTCAGTTCACAAAAAGATCTTCAAAACCATTATCAAAATACAGTATCAGTTCACAAAAAGATCTTCCTCAGACACTTTGCTAAGGCTGCAAGTACCATCGCTTGATTTCGAAGAAGCGTGTAAGCAGTTGAAAAAATGCGTCAACCGTTGTATAAAGTAATTACGATATTGCGTAAAAGTGTTATTATAACGCTTGGGTTTTACACTCCATTGAACTGCACGGAACAGCAGGACCGGGACGCGAACCTGCGATTAAAAGAGAAACTCCTTACTAGGCCAACTAAAGCGCAAGCTTTCTAGTTTACAAGAAAGAACGTGTCTTATGCTGATGGTAGCGTTATAAACCCATCAGCCACTAGGACGGGGATCATTACAGTATGAAGTACTGAGCAAGAAAGTTGGCAGCATTTAATTAGTTGCTCTCCAGAGAATCACAATATATTTAGCACAACAAAAACGCATGTGTAAAAAAAGTAATACGTTGAAACTACTAGAAATTAAACTTAAATCTAATAATCTTTAAAGCAAAGAAAGCAGGCAGTATATAGTTTACTTGCACTTAAAAGTGAAAAAGAATGAAAAAAGAAAAGAACACATAACCTTAGACATCTTTAGTTTTTCCTCTTGTGGAGCGCATTTTGCCTTTCTATGCTCTGCACCTGACAATTGTTTCCTTTTACGTTCTGGCTCCAACAGCAACTCGATGCCGAGAAACGACGACGACTGATAGAGCAGAATGAGCAGAGTACTCAACGCAGTACCTCCTTGGCGCCAATGCTGTCTCGCCCGTCTTTGCATAAAGTTAGATGTTCAAGTTTAGCTGCACATTTTTCATTTCATGCAAAGTATGTGGGAATCTTTCAGTCATCTGGCAAATATGTAGACAATTTATGGGTTAAGTTGAAGTGAAAATCAGCATAGAAAATAAACAGGCTCATAGGAAAATGAGTCCGAGTCAGTGGCTCCAACCAGTTCTTGTGTTCCTTAACCTTCAGTGTACTTATAATACACAAACACCAAATGAAAGGGTGTAGCCTCGCTATTAACATTGTGAAATATTTCACCAGCGAATTAGAAAGTGAAATACACAGTAAAAACACTCATTTGTCAAAGATTGAATCATTAAATACTGAGGGCACACTGTATGATTAAACGGAGATAATGCTCCTAAAGGTAAAAGAAAGTGAAAATTTCTGCCTAGCAGGTCAGGTTCACAAAGCTCAAGGTTTAGATTAAGAAGCAGTTAAGAAATGTTTCCTCAACATTAAAAAAAATACAAACAGTATTGCAAATACTTAAATATTAAACAACTGTTTTACTCCTGTGATTTAAATGTTTCATCTATTAAACATCAATTATTAGCCTTATTGAGCACCAAATCAAATAAAACTTCTAAATAATTGGAACAGATAAAAGATTAACCAATTAAGTTTCCAAACAATTTGCTCAACCCTAACGGCGGTCCATTAAAAGGTAGCTCAAAGCTTCAGTATTTAACACTACTTTTTTTTTTCAATTAACAATGCTTTGTCTTTGTAATACTATAGCATGTTTTCACTATGCTTTACCACATGATATCTTTTTTATAGACACCTGAATGAAAGCCATGGTCCAGTGTGGTATACTAGGATATGGGCAGGTTGTGTTTTTCACTGGCTGTTGTAAGTGGAAACTGAAGTCTAGCCAAACACCTCAGGCAATGTTTGTCATGGCTTCATAAAGAAATGACACTAATAGCTGCAGCCCTACACAGCCGGAGCACACATTACCTCCAGTAATACAGGTGGAATTGTTAAGTGGTGCTCCACTAATATGCCTTAATTACAGGGATTCCTAGTAGGGGCTGTCTATTATCTCCCTGCTGATTCCTCCAGCACAGCACTATGGCCCCAGCCATCTCCTTCTCTCTTTGTCCTGTTTAGCTGATCCGTGACGGGGGGTTGAAGCATGATGGTTTATTCACCGTTACCCAAAACTCTCTGCTCAAAACATCTCACTTCAAAAGATTGTATTATAGCTCTTAAAAAAGAATGTGGACCATTATAATCCCAGCTCATTAGAAACTATCAGACCGCAGTATTACTGGCATCAGCAATGCGGTTAGAACAATATTGTCGTTGCTGTTACTGTAGTACACTTGTGCTGAAAGGGGACTCTGGTACGGTAATGGATCATGGATTACCATATTGAGCAGGTTGATAAAATGGCAATGGCCAGGTACTGTAGTTTTGCACCTTTGATATACAATTAATCTATATCACGAAGGGTTCATGCAAGATAACACGCCTCTAGAAGTGTGAACCATTTTCACTTGAAAGCACAATCAAAATTAGAGTACTGTGTTTAATCTTGGTCTCTACATGACAAAAAGGACGTTGTGGTACTGGAGAGAATCCAGAGAACAACTCGACTAATTCCAGGGCTAAAGAGTTTGAGTTGTATAAGGTTGAGGGAACTAAATCTGTTTAGCCTAAAATGGAAGGGTACTGCTAAAAGTACTAAATATAGTCAACCCCAGTAAGTTTCAAACTAGGCACAGAGACCAGCAGCAGAGAGAGATTTAGAGGTTGAGTAGTGGATAGAATCATGAGGGGAGTAGACAGTTTAAACACAGACAGGGGGATGAGGGGATGGAACAGGGTGACAAGCCATGTTGCTGCAGAGGCATTAAGATCCTTCAAGAGATGTTAGGCTGTAGTTCTGGGATTAATGAGCTATTAGAAATCAGATGAGCCTCGATGGGCCTAATGTTCTTAAGGAAAGCAAATTTACATAAATTGAACAGTCTGCTATCCGTAGTTTTGTGGTGGTGGTGTGTGTGTGTGTGTAATACCACACATTATCAATATGCTAATTCCTGTTTTGGGGCAAGAATAAAACTATTAGGCATTTTATGGGCTTAGTTTTAGTTAACTTTGGTCTACAAATGTTATATTGAGTTATAACTGGCATGTCATGGTATGAAACTATACTGTGACAGTATTCTTGCTTTCACTCATTGTACTGCAGCTGCCCCTTTGTACAAAACCTTTATGGTGTCACTGCATTGTGGCTGAATATCAGAAGGCAGGTGAGTTTGCATTATTCATCAAGCCTTCTCCTTCTTTGGCATATGATGAATGAATTGATGTAATGGGATGCTCTATGGAGGAGTGCTTGGTTTTTTTAGAACCCTCTTTGTTTTATGTAGCGATACTGTTATTTAGTTCAGTGATCAATATTACAGATGCATTAACACACCGCAGCACTTTCAGTTTTATTGAATTTGGTAAGCTTAAGGTGAAGCAGTAGCCTTACTCCATTTTAAATTGGTCAACTCAATGTTGAAAACTGGTTTTGATAATGTGTAAATTGTGCCGATTGTGTTGGTGGGATTAAACATTGGTTGAATGACTTGGTGGCCTTTTGACTTAATTTATACAGATGCATTAAAACAGCAAAAGTGATTCCATTGTTCCACTATTAACATTGATTCCTGGTTTAATATTACAACAATTGAATTGGGAAAATATGTAAAAAATGCAATAATACATTTCAAAGTAAAATCCTGATGAAGTTTGGATTTACAAATTGGTTATATTTTCATTTTTGCATTTTCTTCATAATTTCTTTTTTTAGGAATTAATATACCCATCAATTTTTTTTTTTTAGAATACTTGGATATTAGTACCTGTAAAAGAAAAAAAAGCAATAACAAGGCGTTAAGGTTCAAATTGCAAGTGAATTTAGATGCCAATATTTTTTAAAGAAGACAAGGTTCAACAGTGCAGTTCGGTTTTTTAAACGTAGTGTTTCAGTGCTGTACAAAAGATGAAGTTTGCCAGGTGTCGGTTCAAGTCATTGACAAGAATGTCTTTCATTTTGTGTTCTTCTCCAGTTTCTCAGAGATACGAATGTACCATTGTTACAAATTTAGCTTTTTTCAAGGTATTCTCATTTTGTTGTTCATAAAATAACATTTCTCTATTATTGTGGAGTGATTGAAAACGAGACATTTTGTGTTTGAAAGGGTCTTGGGGTGCACAGGAGTCAAATATGGGCAAAAGGTCAAATATAATCTTCTAGAGGAATATACCATTTTGATGTCACTACTGTGCTATTATGCCTTTTTTTCGAATGGGCCAGGATACAAATATAGCCTTCATCCATGTAGATGATTATTTCCATTACATGAGAGTAGATGTTAAACTTCATGCTAATTTGAACTCGGCTGTCGCCAAGATAAGCACCAACTAAAACGTAGCTTTACAGTAAACTAATGTGATCCATCTGCATCTCCATTCATTTGAGTTGCTTTCCATCTGATGATGTAGATATCCTTCAGTTGGTGCTGAAGTGTAATGCTGGCTTCAGGGATCAGCTTATTTTGCCTCCCCAGCCCATCAGCACACACAACTGCTGCATTGCTGGCTCCAGGGATCAACCCAGTGCGGTCTGCCCAGCGCATCAACATGACAATCGTCTGGATTGAGCTAAGTACGGTACATCTCTGGTGTTTTTGAGTGGGCACCTTCTGTCCTCTGTGTTTCGTCGACTAGCCCAAGACACCTCAAGAGAGCTCAACAGTGATTATGGCGTCCCAGCATCACCAACTCAGCTCAGCCCAGCTTACTTACCTGTATATCAACATTGCTTTCTATCTATTGTGCTTGAGATCCCCATCCAGAATCTTTCCGTCTCAACCACAGCTAGTTGCTGCTCCTTTCTGCTGCTTCAGATAAGTTCTTCACTGTGTGATTCAACTCTTGGCCACTGAACTCAACATCTCTGAGAAACCGGGTTGTAGAGTGTGCCACAAATCCTCGACAACCCACCTCCACTGGGTAAACTCTGACTCTCCATCCTCGCTGTTCCGCTTCAGCAACTAGTTGAGCATACTGAAGTTTCTTCCTCTCATACACCTCATCCACAGCATCCTCCCATGGCACTGTTAACTCTACCAGATGAACAAGGCGTGCTGATCCAGACCACAAGACAATATCAGGTCGAAGTTTAGTGGTGGCAATCTCAGGTGGAAAAATAAGCCATTGACCAACATCTGCCAGTATCTTCCAGTCTCTAGCAGTTTCCAGTTTTCCTAGGTGAGGCTTGGTTTTAAAACCTTTTCTTGGTGGTTGCTCTCCTGGATGGAGAAATATTGTCTTTTGTGTGTAATGCTTTGATGGAACTGGTGGAAACTTATTGGTCAGGTTACGTTTGTCTTCCAATGCTAAGGCTAAACATCGCAGCATGGCGCCAAGTAAGCTATCCTTGGCTAAGACCCACCTTACATCCTGTCAAAATGTGCCTTAATGTTGCAGGTGATGAACATAAAGGACATGAGTGATCCTCACCCATCCAAAGGTTTAGGTTCAGTGGTGATGGGAGCTGGGGTTGCCTTGTGCCATGTAGGAGGAGCTGAACAGAGACCGAGACCTCCTTTTCCATCTCTGATTCGAAGGGCAGTCTTAGCATCTTCCACAGCTTTCTTTGCTGCCCATTTTCTTCCAGTTTTAAACACAGGTGCTGCCTCCCTTATGCATTTGTCTCATGAATCTACTAATGTCATTTCCAGTCAGACTTTGGTGCACTTAAACTCCTAGGTTGGAGTGCAGATTGGTAGCTGCAGTAGTCCTTTACCATAAAGTCCCACTTTGCTGAGGCAGCGTGGAACTCCCAACCATTTCCTGACGTATGAACTAATTAAAGCTTCCAGCTTCTCAACTGTTGTCAAGGAAACCTCATACACAGTCAGTGGCAACAGCAGTCTTGGCAGTAGACCAAACTGAAAACATCAGTGTTTCAGTTTGCCTGGTAAAGCACTGCTGTTTATGCTCTTCAACCCTTCCACTGCTTGTTGTCAAACTTCTCCCACACAAACTGTCTCCTTTAGATCCCAGTCGTACCATCTCCCTAGACTTTTCATTGGCTTCTCGGACACTGTTGTTATTGCCTCACCATTAATGTAGAACCTTTTATCTACTACTTTACCTTTAATTATAGAGATGCTCCTTGATTTAGTGGGCTTGAATTGCATTCATGCTTATTCAATGTTATTGGTTAATTTGCCCAATAACTGATTAGTGCAGGCTACTGTTGTAGTCATGGTTGTCATGTCATCCATGCATGCTCGAATTGGTGGTAGTCGCATTCCAGAAGCCAAGTGCTCTCCTCCCACTACCCATTTTGATGCCCTAATAATTACTTCCATTGCCATGGTAAAAGCCAGTGGAGAAATGGTACATCCTGCCATTATTCCAACTTCTAGGCATTGCCATGTAGTGCTGAATTCTGAAGTTGAAAAATTAAGTTGCAAATCTCCAAAGTAGGCTTTTACTAAATTTGTTATTGTCATTGGTACGCTGAAAAAATCAAATGCTGCCCAAAGAAGTTCATGTGGCTCTGAACCATATGCATTAGCCAAATCCAGGAATGTCACATGGAGCTCCTTCCTCTCCTTTTTTGCTGATTGAATTTGTTGCCAGATTACGCTGTTGTGTTCTAAGCATTCTGGGAAACCTGGAATGCCTGCTTTTTGTACTGAAGTATCAATGAAGCAGTTCTTTAATAGGTAAATTGACAATCTCTGAGCAATAATGCTAAAGAAAATCTTGCCTTCTACGTTTAATAGGGAAATAGGACGAAACTGATTGATGCTTGTAGAATCTTTTTCTTTTGGTATAAAGACTCCACCTGCTCGGCTATATATATATATATATATATATATATATATATATATATATATATATATATATATATATATATATACACACACACACACACACACACACACACACACACACACACACACACACACACACACACATATACATACATATTTTGCAGTGCCTTGCAAAAGTATTCAGACCCCTGACCAATTCTCTCATATTACTGAATTACAAATGGTATATTGAAATTTCGTTCTGTTCGATATTTTTTTTTAAAACACTTAAAATCAAAATCAATTATTCTTCGGAGCGCTCGCGTCGGGAGAGATCCTGCGTCACTTTACCGACTCGGACGCTGCATGCCCTTTTTGCGGTCAGTCCGAGTCGGTGGCTCATATTTATTTTTTATGCGCCAGGCTGCAGCCGTTCTTCCTGCTGCTGAAGAACCTCTTGCTGCAGTTCTGGCTGCACTTTTCACCCACCCTCCTCACTTTTTGTATATAGTCAGGCATATAGTCAGGTGTATGATTAAACAATTATACCAAACAGGTGCTAATGATCATCAATTCACTATGTAGGTTGAAACACAATCATTAACTGAAACAGAAACAGCTGTGTAGGAGGAATAAAACTGGGTGAGGAACAGTCAAACTCAGCTAACAAGGTGAGGTTGCTGAAGACAGTTTACTGTCAAAAGTCATACACCATGGCAAGACTGAGCACAGCAACAAGACACAAGGTACTGCATCAGCAAGGTCTCTCCCAGGCAGAAATCTCAAGGCAGACAGGGGTTTCCAGATGTGCTGTCCAAGCTCTTTTGAAGAAGCACAAAGAAATGGGCAACGTTGAGGACCGTAGATGCAGTGGTCGGCCAAGGAAACTTACTGCAGCAGATGAAAGACACATCATGCTTACTTCCCTTTGCAATTGGAAGATGTCCAGCAGTGCCATCAGCTCAGAATTGGCAGAAAACAGTGGGACCCTGGTACACCCATCTGCTGTCCGGAGAAGTCTGGTCAGAAGTGGCCTTCATGGAAGACTTGCGGTCAAAAAGCCATACCTCCGACATGGAAACAAGGCCAAGCGTCTCAATTATGCACGAAAACACAGGAACTGGGGTGCAGAAAAATGGCAGCAGGTGCTCTGTACTGATGAGTCAAAATTTGAAATATTTGGCTGTAGCAGAAAGCAGTTTGTTCACAGAAGGGCTGGAGAGCAGTACACAAATGATTGTCTGCAAGCAACAGTGAAGCATGGTGGAGGTTCCTTGCAAGTTTGGGGTTGCATTTCTGCAAATGGAGTTGGGGATTTGGTCAGAATTAATGGTCTCCTCAATGCTGAGAAGTACAGGCAGGTACTTATCCATCATGCAATACCATCAGGGAGGCATCTGATTGGCCCCAAATTTATTCTGCAGCATGACAACGACCCCAAACATACAGCAAAAGTCATTAAGAACTATCTTCAGCATAAAGAAGAACAAGGAGTCTGGAAGTGATGGTATGGCCCCCACAGAGCCCTGATCTCAACATCATCGAGTCTGTCTGGGATTACATGAAGAGAGAGAAGCAACTGAGGCTGCCTAAATCCACAGAATAACTGTGGTTAGTTCTCCAAGATGTTTGGGCCAACCTACCTGCCGAGTTCCTTCAAAAACTGTGTGCAAGTGTACCTAGAAGAATTGATGCTGTTTTGATGGCAAAGGGTGGTCACACCAAATATTGATTTGATGTAGATTTTTCTTTTGTTCACTTACTTTGCATTTTGTTAATTGATAAATATAAACTATTAACATGTCTATTCTTGAAAGCATTCTTACTTTACAGCATTTTTTCACACCTGCCTAAAACTTTTGCACAGTACACAGTACTATGTATATATATATATATATATATATATATATATATATATATATATATATATATATATATATATATATATACACACACACACACACAACTCTGGAAAAAATTAAGAGACCACTGCAAAATTATCAGTTTCTCTGGTTTTACTATTTATAGGTAAACCTTGTACTTGGCTTGATTCATGCAACCTTCACAAAGACAAATCTGCCCGATTCCAGCGTTGCTGAAGCACCCCCAGATGAGTCAAATTTTCAGCTTTGCCCAACACCTGGTCATCTAATGGTTAGACGGAGACCTGGAGAGGCCTACAAGCCACAGTGTCTCGCACCCACTGTGAAATGTGGTGGAGGATCTGGGGGTGCTTCAGCAAGGCTGGAATCGGGCAGCTTTGGCATGAATCAAGCCAAGTACAAGGTTGTCCTGGAAGAAAACTTGCTTCCTTCTGCTCTGACAATGTTCCCCAACTCTGAGGATTGGTTTTTCCAGCAGGACAATGCTCCATGCCACACAGCCAGGTCAATCAAGGCGTGGATGGAGGACCACCAGATCAAGACCCTGTCATGGCCAGCCCAATCTCCAGACCTGAACCCCATTGAAAAACTCTGGAATGTGATCAAGAGGAAGATGGATGGTCACAAGCCATCAAACAAAGCCGAGCTGCTTGAATTTTTGTGCCAGGAGTGGCATAAAGTCACCCAACATCAATGTGAAAGACTGGTGGAGAGCATGCCAAGACGCATGAAAGCTGTGATTGAAAATCAGGGTTATTCCACCAAATATTGATTTCTGAACTCTTCCTAAGTTAAAACATTAGTATTGTGTTGTTTAAAAATGAATATAAACTTATTTTCTTTGCATTATTCGAGGTCTGACAACACTGCATCTTTTTTGTTATTTTGACCAGTTGTCATTTTCTGCAAATAAATGCTCTAAATGACAATATTTTTATTTGGAATTTGGGAGAAATGTTGTTAGTAGTTTATAGAATAAAACAAAAATGTTCATTTTACCCAAACACATACCTATAAATAGTAAAACCAGAGAAACTGATAATTTTGCAGTGGTCTCTTAATTTTTTCCAGATATATATACACACACACACACACACACACATTGAGTGTACAAAAGAGTAGGAACACCTGCTCTTTCCATGAAATAGACTGACGAGGTGAATCCAGGTGAAAGCTATGATCCCTTATTGATGTAACCTGTTAAATCCACTTCAATCAGTGTAGATGAAGGGGAGACAGGTTAAAGAAGGATTTTTAAACCTTGACAGAATTGAGACATGGATTGTGTATGTGTGCCATTCAGAGGGTAAATGGGCAAGACAGATTTAAGTGCCTTTGAACGAGGTATGGTAGTAGGTGCCATGGACATGCCAGCATGAGTGTGTCAAGAACTATAACGCTGCTGTGTTTTTCACGCCCAGCAGTTTCCCATGTGTATCAAGGATGGTCCACCACCCAAAGGACAGCCAGCCAACATTAGGCCAGTGGTCGAAAACGGCTCATTTATGACAGAGGCCAAAGGAGGCTGACATGAATTGTGCAGAGCAACAGACGGGCTACAGTTAGTCAACTGACAGTCCAGTACAACATTGGTGCTGAAAGACCCATAAAGGAATGCACAACTCGTCACGAATGGGGTATGGCAGCCGATAACCTAACAGAGTTCCACTTCTTTCAGCAAACACAAGAAACTACGGTTGCAGTGGACTAAGGAACGAAAACACTGGACGCTGGAGGATTGGAAAAACATTGCCTGGTCTGATGAATCACGATTCCTGCTGTTTCACGCTGATGGGAGGACTAGAGTACAGAGAAAAACACATGAGTACATGCATTCATCATGCTGCCTGTGAACATTACAGGCTGGTGGTGGTGGTGTGATGGTGCGGGGTGTGTATTCATGGCACATATTGGGCCCCTTGATAAAAGTGGAGCAACATTTGAATGCCACAGGATATCTGAACATCATTGCCAATCAGGTGCATCCCTTCATGGCAGCAGTGTATCCATCTGCTAATGGATTTTTTCAGTAGAATAATCCCCCATGCCACAAGGCTAGGATTGTCCAGGAATGGTTCCACGAACATGACAGTGAGTTCAGCTTACTGCAGTGGCCTGCCCAGTCACCAGATCTCAATCCAATTGAGCATCTGTGGGATGAGATGGGACGAGCTATTCAGAGTTGAGATCCACTACCAGCCAACTTGACACAACTGTGGGAAGCATTGGAGTCAACATGGGCCAGCATCCCTGTGGAACGCTTTCGACACCTTGTAGAGTCCATGCCCCGATGAATTGAAGCTGTTCTGAGGGCAAAAGTGAGTGCAACTTAATATTAGGAAGGTGTGCCACATTCTATAAAAAGGAACAAAGGCATGTTTGTGAGTGTTTAATGAATAAGTTTGGTGAGTGTTTGGAGCATGTAGGAGAAAAGGAGAAGGAAAAGGAAAAGGAAAAGGGAAAAGGGAAAAGGAAAAGGAGGAGAAGAAAAAGGAGGATGAAAAGAAAAGGGAAAAAAAAGAAGGAGAAGGAGAAGGAAGAGGAGATGGAAAAGTAGGAGGAAAAGGAAAGGGAAAAGGAGAAGGAAAAGGAGAAGGAGAAGGGAAAGGAGAAGGTGGAGGAAAAGGGAAAGGAGAAGAAGACAGAGGAGGAAAAAGAAAGGGAAAAGGAGAAGGAGAAGGGAAAGGAGAAGGAGATGGAAAAGAAGGGAAAGGAAAAGGAAGAGGAGAAGGAAAAGGAGGAGGAAAGAAAGGGAAAAGGAGAAGGAGGAGAAGGAAAAGGAGGAGGAAAAGGAAAAGGAGGAGGAAAGGGAAAAGGCGAAGGAGAAGGAAAAGGAGGAGGAAAGGGAAAAGGAGAAGGAGAAGGGAAAGGAGAAGGAGAAGGTTCAGTGAAGGCACAGCCCAGCATTAACAATGAAAGAGAGAAGGTGCTGAGATAGCTGTGCTAAGGTGTTGTTTTTGTTTATGAAGTGTTTTTGTTTAAACCAGGGCTTCTCAAACTCGGTCCTGGGGATCCCCTGTGTCTTTTCATTCCAATCAAGCTCGCAATTACTTCACTATACACTTAATTGAACTGATAATTTGCTTAATTTACTTGTTTTCACCTCTTAAACAGTTGCAGATTCCATGTTAGCTATAACATTTTATAAGTAACTTGAACTCCAACTGTTTAAGAGCTGAAAACAAGTAAAAAGGTTGAATCAAGCTAATTATTAGTTTAGTCTTTTACCTCTAACTGCAAACCACCCAACGTTCATCTACCAATCACAAAGCTTTATTTCAGAACACTACCACATAGCAGCTGACCGCAGAAAAATAGTCTAGCTATAAAAAATATAATTAAACATTGAAAAGAGATTAATATTAATTTTGTTCTCTTACGTCCAGCCAAACTTGTTTTTTGACAGCATATAAAAAGGACTTACATTGATTAAGACAATGCATTAAGATGAAAAAGGACACACAGGGCAGTAATAGTGTTCAATGAAGATAAGAGCATATAGAAGCTTCAAAGAGGGCTGGGCAGTCCTTTAGGTAACTTGGGCAACATAAAAGATTGATGTTGGAACAGCATTAACCCGGTCTCTGGTGTGACGTCACTGAAATGGCTGCTGTGATGAGCCTCCTTTGTTTTTGATATTGCTTTTAAAATTGGATTTAATTGCACATCTATAGAGAACTCGGCTTCAACACTGTGTTTGTGCTGAATGCAAACGAAGAAATGATTGTCCTCTTCAGCATGTGAAAGGCACACCAAGAAAGCAGCAGCAGGCAGTAATTGATGTATGGATTACAAACTAAAATGTTCCCAAACAGTGCTCGAATGCTTTCAAGCTTTTCTTTCAGTAGCCCCAATTTGTTTTTCTAAAGAGATTAAGAGGTGATGTGCTAAAAATGCAGCTCTGACTATTATTGGGAACTTCAGAAACTAAAAGCACTTAGCTTTGACTTCAAGTAGGAGGTATACAATGAACTGATTTGTAACTAAAGTACAGCATCTGAGTGGAGACAGATTGCAGGATCTCTGTGACATGTGTTTCAGTAGAGTGTTGTGTCATGTGGCCAAAAAGTCAAATGGCTGGTGACCAAAGCTGAGGAAGGATGGAGTTGTGCTTACATGAGTGCTAACTGAGCTTACTTTTCAAACCTCTCCTGTCATCAGCTTCAAATCTGGGAGTGACATTTGTGAAATTCCAAGAATTAAAAGCACTTCTCTCACCTCAAGAAGAAATTCTTCAGACGTTGAACCTAATTTACAGCCCAAATTGTGACTTGTGTGGTCTTATTTGTGTCTCTATGACAAATACTTCTGATGTCATTTTTCAGGGCACAATTGCGACTAGCAATATCTTAGCAACAGAAAGATGTGTACACATATAATTTGTACTGTAAATCCATGAACAATTTAGGAGAGTTTTCAGCCACCACCTCTTGGTCCACTGTGCTCCATTATTATATGTTAAATGGATAGTATTTACAGTAAACATGGCAATTACAAAATGAATGTTTTAAGTGAACGCTAGGCTACTTTTGGAAGGAAATTGTGCAATTTAGTTTTTCATTTTGTTGGATTTAATTAAGATTTTCACGCAGAACAATCCAACTTTACTTCCTACATTATTAGTTATCCGTTAGGCCCAGAAGCAGGAGACTTAAGTTACATTAATCATCCAAATCACATTTGCATCATTCTTAAAGTGCAATCACATTCATTACTTCTGGCACTCAATTATAAGTTCTGCAGTAAAGAAACTGCCTTTTTTCAAAGACACCAAGGACCAAACAGCTAAGTAATATATTTCAAATTATTTTAATCAATCTCGAGTTTCTAGTTTTGTTACATCATCTTGGAATTGAGTAGGAAATGCTTATCACTATTATCATTGAAGCAAGAATTGGTCAAAACAATTGTTTTGATGGTTCTTCTTTAGTCCAGTCACTAAGGATTCTTAAATGTGCACATTCTTATAGTGGCTATAGATTCAAAGGTATTAGGTCACCTTTAAAACTTGGATCTGTAAAGAAAAGCCTGGACTAATCTTAATCACAATACAGCACATTTCAAAATGCAAGCTACAGCATTTTTATCCTTGCATCTAAGAAAATATTTAGGAGTAAATCTGTTTTATTATTATTATTATTATTATTATTATTATTATTATTATTATATTATTATTATTATTATTATTATTATTTATTTATTAGCAGATACCCTTATCCAGGGCGACTTACAGTTACTACAAAATATCACATTACAAATAAGAGCATTTATAAAATACAATAAAGTCAGTAGTAATTCAGAGGTGTAGGAAGAAGTAATGAGAGAGGAGGATGATGCTTATATACATCTCAACATCTGAACAGAACTTATACTGGGTTTTATTTTGATTCTACCCCTCCAAACAAAACAGTTCTTGCATATAAATAGCTCAGAAGGGGAAAGCCAAAGCCTAAAACTTACTGAAGAGTCTAAATCTGTAAGAGGCAGTCAAGAGAGTTGTGGCTATAGGCTTTGCCGTAAGCCAGGCACAGCTCACAAAGCAATCTAGCTAAAGAGGAATGGGGCTTTGGAAATCAATAGCCTCTTATTTTAAAAATCCTTCATTTAAATCAGACAAGAACACCATGCCTTTTCACTGCAGTTTTATTTTAGAAGCCAAGGAGGAAAATATCATGATCATTCACCTAGAAATCAGTAAGAATGGTCTATTACACTGGCAGTATGTCCTAGTGGTTAGAGCACAGGGACGAGAAGGCAGTGTGGATTAATGCTTAGAGCTGAGTGACCAGCAGGCAGTGTGGTGTAGTGATAGAGCTGAGGAAGTGGGATGTAGTGTGCTGAAGTAGTTACAGCTGAGGAAGTCGGAGGTAGTGAGGCCAAGTGTCTAGATTTGAGGGAATGGTAGTGGCTGAAGGACTGTGATGACATAAACAATACTAATATATAATATAGATATACAGTAGATACACAATAAGCAACTTCACACTTGCTTTTACAGTAGGCCCCAGAAAGTGAATTAGAGCTTGATAATGTAATACAATAGATTATTAAATAGCTCCTGCTTTGATAGTGTTCATAATGTGACTTCAGGTGATAGAGCTGAGTAATGCACAGTTCTTTCTTTCAGAATCTAATGACAGAATTGACTCTGCCCTGAGTGAATCTTCCTGCTTTGGGTTCTTGTATTTTACTAGGAGATGAAGCCAGAGATGATGTGTGTTTAAAAAAAAAAAGCAAACAGAATCGCAGCAGGATAAGATGTCCTGCATTCTTCTTGATTGTTATCGACCTGTCACTGGCCATGTCTGATAAGCATATCAGTGCTGCTTATGTCACTGAAGTAGCAGCAGGGCTGTTCATATAGTATATAATATATGACCTTCCTTCCAATGCAGTGGGGAACATGTGGCTACCCGAGACAAATGCCACTGTATTACACTAAATAAATTCCACCAAAAACATTATTCCAAAATACAGTATTGTACACTAGTTATTAAGGGGTTAAAAACAAGTTGAACGCTGAATGGTTAATAAGGGTTGAATCACTGGTACACAACCAATTTCAGCACAGAGAGATTTCCATTATCTCAAAGTGACATGAGACGACCTGCAAAGCTATTTGTACCCATCCTGTGCAATATGAAACTGATTTCTTCATATCGGATCACATTCTGTACTCCAGAGACCTGGACTGAATCAATTCTTTCAGGATATGCTTTTTAGGAAGAAATCACTGCAGCTGCCGGACTTCAGGGACAGTGTAAAATAAGGGTCAGCACAGTGAATTACGACAATGTGATGTTGCCGACAAAGTGAATTTCAAAAAGTGATGTCGGAACAGTGAATTATGACATTTACTTATGACATGGTGATGTTGGAAGTGTGACTTTTTGATCTCAGTACAGAAAATATAAACTGTGATGTCACAGCGGTGAATTGTGATGTTTTTTGGGCCAGGCTACAACGAAACTTCTTTGTTTTCATTTTTTATTTTAGGAACTGTGTATGTTTTAATTAAAACAATAAAATAAACATGTGGAAATGGGCACAAACGGAATAGCTGCTCACTTGTTTCTATTAGCTGTCAACAAGTTTTGATTCATGAGGAGTAAGAAAAAAAAGAATCCAAATGCAGCAACAATAAAAATATGTTGAGCAATATACACATTTAATAGGAATGTGAGAAACTGAAGAAATGAATCAAATCGGTTACAACTAATTATTACAAATAAAGTCCTCCCTACTGTACACAAGGTTTTAGGTAACACTGGTAAATCACTAAAAACCCTTGAAGGTCTGTAAAAGTCTTACAAATCTGAAATAACATACCTATTATAATGTAACTTAAGCAGAGATTGATAGAATTGCTAAGCAGACAAACAGAAAAGCATGGGTGGATGGATGGCTCTGGCAAAACATAATGATGTTGCTTGTACACAGTCTGACCCTAATCCAAAGTGTTTGCAAATAGCTTTAAAGTAATGGTCCGTGATGTTCACAGAACAATTTATTTACAGAAGCTGTAACAGCAACAAACAGAAATAAAATCTAGCTGGCAGGTACCTATTTACAGCAAAGCACATCCAGCAAAAGCGGTCTGTCTTCAACATGATGCAAAGTAACAGAAAAGATACTGTGCAGGATTAATAAATGTGAATGAACCCCTCACCTACACTCACACTGTCGAAGGACACCTCAGGCAACCTGACATGATACTGAGTTGACTTCATAATTATCAGCCTCTAATTCCTCCAGGGAGTTGAAGCAATGTTGAGAATGGCCCGTACAGTCATCCCTGTAAAACATCAGTCATTTTAGAAACTGGGAGATGCAGCTTTTATATAGTAAGTAATACATGGAGGCTATTTGTTTTTAATGGAGTGATGCTAAATCCATTCTTGCCAATTCTAAGCATAAAAAACATTATCACTTCCCACTTCCTTTCCACTAAACATCTTTTAGTTTGTTGCGTGCCCTTTTACAAAATATGTAGATTTTTCTAATACCCAGTGATAGATTCTTGGTAACCAATTACTTCTTGTGATGTAGGTCACATGATCTTGTTGCAGTTGGACAATTTGACCTATTTGACTGAAGTGATTGACCAAAGTGATTGGGAACCAAATACACTAAACACCCCTCAGAGTGCATATCCGCATTAAAGTCAAATGAACTAAAAAATACTTGACACAGTTAAAGGAGGGCCAGTGATAATGATGCCAGTACAAATAATAGGAACGTTTATAAAGCAATGGTTATCACTCCTTTAACTACAGCCCTAGTATAATAATAATAATAATAATAATAATAATAATAATAATAATAATAATAATAATAATAATAATAATAGTACTTTTCATGCAACTGTGCATAGTAAAGCTGCAATTCCTAAGATTAATCAATTTATCAAAGTCTCCAAAAGATGTACAATGTACTTTAATTTTTCAATAATTATAATTTCTCAAGTTTTTCAAATTCATATTAAAATTGTATATGTGTCAGTGTTATTTCATTGCTGCCAAAAAACAATTTTACTCCCTCGTTGAAAAAGATTTTGCCATGTTACAGCTGTTTATTAATTAATAAGGTACCTGTGTGACCTACAGAATAATAATAATAATAATAATAATAATAATAATAATAATAATAATAATAATAATAATAATAATATACCTGATCAGAAAAGCTCTCCTGTTTTTTGGACAGTAGAGAACATGAGCCTGCAGTATTAATGGTCAGCTGGTGTTCATAGGAACAGGTCATCCTAATTCTGATGAATGGACATTTCAGCAGAGAAGCGGAGAAGAAACAGTAGAAGCGAAAGAGGTTTAATTTGTGCCATGGATTTCTATAAACTCATTAATGTCGACACACATAGCCCCCCCCCCCCCCCCCCCCCCCCCCCCCCCCCCCCACCCCCCAGGCTTCAAAGTAAAAGTGGGTGGGTGTGTTTTGCAATTTTACTGTCACAAAGCCTTAAAATGCTTTTTTTTTTCTTCCAGACATTTTGCAATGCACCATCTTTCTGTCACAAATATAAGAATGCAATGCAATGCTTGAAAATAGCATTTAATATTTCCCAACCTGGGATATAAAACAGTATCAGAATCTGGGGGCACTATGCATGGGTATAGTAAACAATAATGATGTTAAGTAATACAGCAGCGTGTATTGTTAAAATTATAATCCCTGGGTGTGCCCCGCAAATAATAGTCCCATTTTTAATATATATCCACACAAAACTCATACAAAAATCTGTTAGTGCGTGAATTGGTGCTAGTGGTACAAATACAGTTTATTGTGATACAGCGCAATGCTGTTCTGGGTTTTTGCTGGCCTCTAGCGACAGCTCCAGAATCGAGTTTAGCCATCTAGTGATACACAACACAACACAATTACAGACAAACAAAACAAAACACTTACAAATATTTTTATTTCTCACAGGGTCTCTCACAGTCCTTACAGTTCAAAAGCTTTAAACCAAAGCGAAGGAACAGATACATTGCTTCGACCCCTATTTATACCGTCACTCATGACCCCTTGGTAAATGATTGCAGCTGCTCCTGTAATCCATGGCTGCCACATCATTTCCCTTCCGGGTCAATGAATTAGTGTACCGAAGCTCTGTATCTTTTCTACATGACCAACTTCCTGAATGTAGTACTCTGAATGTAATACTCTGTTCCCGTTACTTAGCACCCTCCCAGGTCAGGAGGGAGATTTGCCACCAAGAATCATTGTCTTTCTGTCACAGGCACAGAAATAGTTTCTCATGGTTTTCAATCACTGACAAAAGAGTACTTTGGCTTTGAAATGGTGTGGCAGGGATAGCTTGAGGGTGACTTCAGACCAGAAAGGAGGCGCAGGCACACAGCACTGAGGTATGAATGAAATGCTGATGTGTGGTTTGTTATAAACGAAACACAAACGCTTTACAAAACAAAATGGCACAGTTGTCAAAATAAACATACAAAAAAGACATGGAACAAAACAAACAAGTGTTGTGCTGGTGTATACCCAGCACATGCAGCAATTGTTAATTCTCTTTGTGTTTCTCTCTTACTCACAACTCCCGTTCCGCCACTGAGCAAAGCTGCATGTTTGTATATTGTGGCAGAGGGATTAACTGGCTATTAATTACAGCACAGCTTTTCTTAAATGCGTGGGCAACAGTCAGTTTGTCAATAATCACTCACTGTTGACCGCGCATTCTCACGATTTTATCTGGATGGGGCATTTTAATCCAGGATGTAAACAATAATAATAACAAAACATTGTGTTTTTACACACTAAACCATGCATTTTAAATAATAATAACAGTACAAAACAATATAATGCACACAGGACCGGGTATTCACTGTATTTTCGCTTTTCAACAAATAATATTTACATTAATGATGTGTAGTTGTGTGATTTCAGTGAAATCAGAAGTATCCCTAATTGAATTAGTTTGGGTAGAAATCAAAGTATCAACTGTGCCATAAAACACAAATAAATGCCCCTCTTGTGGAGTGAAAGCATTGTGATGAAGCAGATGGATGTTTTGCCCAGTAGCATAAATAAACACACATTAGTAATTTATTTTCAAGCTTGTCTTTCCAGCGACTTGCAGGATGACAGACTGTACTCCTTTGGCAGCTTTACATAATCAAAAGTATATATATCATCTCTGTAGTGACAGGTCTTGCTTAGGTGCTCCCATTGTTAGCAGGCAAAGCCAGCAAATGGTTATTGAAGTGCCTCTGTTTTCATTTTGCAAGCCTGCAAGGTCTGCTGTCTGGTGGCCTTGTGTTCATATGCACTACGATTCTGGTTTCTTGTATATCCCCCCTTTGGGTGGATATTTCCAGGCTTTTGTTATTCAGGCATCTGTCTGGAAGCACAGAGTTTCGAGTAATGAGTTTTTTTTTGGTTCAATACATTAAGAAAAGACTCTTGACCACATAATTGTTTTTTTTTTTTTTTTTTTTTTTTTTTTTTTTTTGAGAATTCGCTGGGCAGCCTATTATATTATGACTTTTAAAGGCTTTCTTATTTATTTACTATACCAGAAGTAGAACTCCTTTATTGCACCCCCCCCCCCCATAAAATACAAGAAATGGTGGAAAGTTATAACAAGAAAATAAAAACTGAAAAAGTATACTTTGCAATAATACAATATTGCAACTAGTGAGTGGAATTAGGTGGTTACCAAGGAGAATTTGTGGCTCATTAACTTGTACTTACGGAGGCAGTGTGGTCCAGTGGTTAAAGTCCAGGGCTTGTAACCAGAAGGTCACTGGTTCAAATCCCACCTCTGCTACTGACTGACTCACTGTGTGACCCTAAGCGAGTCACTTAACCTCCTTGTGCACCATCCTGCAGATGAGATTTTAAATCAATGTGCTATTGTAAGTGACTGTATGTAATTCACAGTTCACAGCCTACCTAATGTCTGCTATGAAAGGCACTTCCCATTATACCACAGAACCAGTTATAATGCGACATGGTCATGGATCACATTTCTCCACTTGCACTTTCATTCTTGTCATAAGGTGACACACAAATAGCATAGTCTCTTAGTTATGGCTCCAAACTCCAGCGTTGTATACTGTGTACAGTTGTGTTTTTGGATAGGCCTAGTTAGGTGCTTTTGTAGAACAAATTTCTCTGTGATTCAAAAATTGCTTTAGGCTTTTGATGCCAAGAACAAACAAACAAAAAAAAAAACCTAACATCTCACAGTAGCTATTGTTAAAAAAACAACTATTGTGGTATTTTTTACTAATTATCTTATCTTAGTAAGTAATACAGGCATAAAATAACTTGGGACTGTAAACTGTAGTTTCCTTCGAGTAGGAGGATGCGTGTGACTTTGTATTATCAAGGTTTTCATCTTGTAATCTCAAGTTGTCGCTCGTGGGATGTCACCCCGATTCTCTCTATGGGTGATAAAGCTCTGTGTTTAAGAGATTTCTATCTGGAGTCCTTCGATACTCACAATCTCCTTTGGAGCAAAGGTTTTAAGACTATTATTGAGCTTCTAAACAATGGAACAAGACCTGCTATCACTTAAGTTCTCACTTAAATGTATTAAACCTCTTTGTATTGTGCTGTAGCCTGTAGGTTTGTGTTCCATGACAACTGAGAAGGCCCTGCAGTGCTGAGTTCTTTCTCCTGTAATTTAGTGTTCTCCCAGCAGGACAGCAATGATTTGGTGCCGTGTTATTAAGTTTTATATTGAAGTACTGGTTTCTAAAAGCATAGAGGAGAGGTTTCTAGGATTGTTATTTGTCAAGCATCCTTGAGAAAGGATGGGAAAAATTTGAACTGTGTTTAAAAAAAAATGAGGACAAAAAATAAAGAATAAAGATAGAATAAAGAACTGTTATGCAAACTATACTAGTGACTGCACAAATTGTAGATGTTTCACAAGACACAGTGTCAAAAGGGATGACTTTGGGCAAATCCCAGCCCAACATCCCTGCAGGAGGTAATTGTTGAGGAGTGATCATGTATCACTCCAGGAGACACACCTTGGAGGCTTAAGTCAGTGTCTGGCTACCTACGGTGGTCCTACTCCCCATTAACACTAGAACCGCCTTGGTTATAATCATACCTAAAACCACCACTGACAGTTACATTTTAAACAACATAAATATTAAAATGAAAGACAAACTATTTTTATTCAAGCACATTATATCAAACATCTGCACATCCGAAATGCCATATTTAAATGAACAATTAAACATAAAAGGGTTTATTTTCTAATTTACCACGTATAAAACACTACTTCAAAAAATTAAAAACTAATAAAAGAAACATTTCAAAAGAAAGTAATGTGTAAACAGGTGTAAACATGTACTTACAAAACTGTAAAAACGAAAGTCGGTTTTAATTTAAAGCGAAAGTAACATATTTATTCTTTTGCTTGTGTGTCACTTGGTGCAGCACAGAATCCAGATTGAGCTGATGCAGCCTGCTGTTTTTCAGTTTTCTGATCGAAATGTTTCTGCCGATGTGCTGTGGCTAACTTCAAAATGAACTCTCTCCTACTGATATTTTCCCCAGTGCATTCCTTGTACAAAACAAAGCAATTGCCAGGTCCAATAGAGATAACAACAAGCTTGTATATGAAAATAAAATAGAATATTGTAGATCATATTCAAAATAAAAATATGTATTGTAAAAGGCAGTCAAGGGGATTATACCTTTTTTATTTTTGCGATCCTACCTTTCAAATGCCATCAGGGTATTAAAGATGTATTTAGAAAAAGTCAAGAACGGACAACCGCATATCTTCACAAATGCAGAGTAATTTACATTTTAAAAGTGAAAACTGTCCAAATGAGTCCTGTGGCAGTTCTAGTGTTAACAGAGTTATGGAACGTCTTTCTGTTTATCCAACCACTGTATATTAATTAAAGAGAAAGCCACATGTTGTCTGTTACAGCAATGAGAGAATCCTCAACTCATTCATTTTATAACCTTGGGCCAGGCACATGCCTTTGAATCCTCCCTAACCATGTTCTCTCTCCTTTTGTTTCCTCAAGTGGGAAGAGGTGAGCGGGTATGACGAAAACCTGAACACCATCCGCACATACCAGGTGTGCAATGTTTTTGAATCCAGCCAGAACAACTGGCTGCTGACCACCTTCATTGACCGGCGGGCAGCCCAGCGCATCTATGTGGAGATGCGTTTCACCGTCCGCGACTGCAGCAGCATCCCCAACGTGCCAGGCTCCTGCAAAGAGACATTCAACCTCTACTACTACGAGACAGACTCAGTCATTGCCACCAAGGGCACGGCCTTCTGGACAGAAGCCCCGTACCAGAAAGTGGACACCATCGCAGCTGATGAGAGCTTCTCGCAGGTGGACTTCGGTGGACGGCTCATGAAAGTCAATACTGAGGTCCGCAGTTTCGGCCCACTCAACAAGAACGGTTTCTACCTGGCTTTCCAGGACTATGGAGCCTGCATGTCTCTGCTCTCCGTTCGTGTCTTCTATAAGAAGTGCCCCAGCATTGTGCAGAACTTCGCCATGTTCCCGGAGACCATGACAGGTGCTGAGAGCACTTCTCTGGTCATTGCTCGTGGAATCTGCATCCCCAACTCCCAGGAAGTGGACGTGCCCATCAAGCTGTACTGTAACGGGGATGGCGAGTGGATGGTACCCATTGGTAGCTGCACTTGCAAGGCCGGCTATGAGCCAGACAACGGGAATGTGTGCAGAGGTAAGGAGGACTGTCTTTGTTTGTCTGTTAAAGTGGTAATAACCCAATTTATTAAAAAAATAAGGTTCTTAGTTACCTTCTTAGTAATCCATAGTGTTGTGAAAAGGTAGATTTAATATGTAATTTTAATATTTAGATGTTTAATTTAGCAATGCATGCACCAAAAAATGCATTTTCTTTTTTCTCATTACAACTACCCTGGAAGTCCCTTATTATTCGTCCATCTTCCATTAGTTTTCCATCCTGTGTTTTCGGTCGAAGGCCATATGCAGCAGGTTCTGTAGTCGGATGCCACCTGACACCATACGGTTGTTTGTTTCCAGTTCTTTTCTGTGTCCCTCAATGTTCGTCAGGTCTGTGTTCATCAAGCTTAATAGAAAAAGCCTTCAGGACTGTAACAGCTGCTTAAAGTAATTACCGGTATGCATGGTGACAGTGTGGCTGGAGCCCGCTTACTACAAAAACATGTAGTTATTGCTAAAAGCATTCTGGTTAAAAGCGTATGGTTTCATTCAGACTGACTAGTGCTAAAAGTGATGTATGGTCGTTGGAATACAAGCACACATGCACACGTGTATATAGACAAATGATTGCTAATATGAGCAAAAACTTTCCGGTGAGTGGAAAAATATAAATACAAAAGGTTTGTGTTTTCTTTGGTCAATCAGGTTTGAAAAGCTTCACCTTCATTTGTATTGAAAACAGAATTCACCAGAGTGCTGTTTTTTTGGTAGAATTGTTTTTTGAGCCGTATGTATTGTTGTATCTTACAAAAAACTCGGCATACATAAATACAAAAAAAAAAAATTATTGAGAAAAATATGTCTCGATGTTAAATACTACAATAAAAAGTACTGTATCTCTTCGGGTCATATTAAAGTTAAAGACAACGATCGGTGGTCCATTCACACTACTATATATATATCTATATATATAATATATAAGCTGATATATGATACAAAATATATATATTATATATATATATGTATACATTTTTAAAACCATAACACACCATAGTACATACAGAATTATATCAGATTAAGTCTTAAACATACAAACTATATTACTAAAGTCATCATATGTGAAGTGCACGTAATATATATAAAATGCATACTGTACAATTACATAGGGTGGCAAATTGGTTTATAGTGCACAGGTGCAGTAGTAATGCGGTGCTCAGGAATGATAGACACAATATATTTAACACTCACAATTCACAAATTGATCACTTTCTTTCTCAGTCCTAGTGGTAACCACTTCAAAATACCTTTCCCAAAATACCCTCAGTCACGCACTGTTTTGGTTGCGCGGCCAATCACGTCTCCGGCTTCTGACTGCCCCTGGAATGAACTGCCAAACCATCCATTATGGGGTGCTTTGCTCCGATTATACAGTGCCCTCACAGATTGGGAGGGAGATTGTTGACGTGGATTCATTCGCTCTCTGTCACATATCCCAGCCGAAGGAACACTCGTCTGAATCTACTTTCCCCATTACACCCCCCTCCTGGGAAAAATAATCCGCATTTTGGTAGTCTTTCCCTGCACAGTGTGTCATGAAATACATGATGGGTTGATACCACCAAGTTATCCGGGCATTTCTATCCTTCATCGTGCTTAACCATCTGAGTGGGGTGTGGTCAGTGATGTGATTGAATGAATCTCCCAATAGGCTGTAGCGTAAGGTTTGAGTGGCGTTCCTTCTTTACGATGGAGAAGTTACGCTCCCGGAGCTTGGAAGGCTCAATCACCCCAAGTTCGAGCATCGTCCGCACCTCTTTGCTAACGTCACTTCGTCAACTTTCCGGGATCCGGTAAGGTCTCTCTCAAACCATGATACTTGGAGGAGTGAAAATAACATGCTCAACAAGATTAGTTCTGCCAGGCACATCAGAAAAAACATTCTTGAACTCATGCAGATCTCTTTTCTGATCTGGAAGTAACTGTTCCCCCATCGGAATTCTCTGAGTGCTAAGGGTCTCTATACAGGATCCAAAATCATCCACAGCGTCGCCTTGGGATATAAATCAGGCCTCCCATTGCCTGCCAGGGCTTCGATAAATTGAAATAGTAAATTTCACTCTCATTATGGTGATCGGGCTGCTGAATTTCATAATTCACTTTCCATATAGCCCGAATCACCTCATATGGCCCCTGCTATTTAGCATACAGCTTGTATTCTGACATGGGAAGAAGCAGCATAACCCTGTCTCCTGGTCGAATGGTCCAGATCCAGGCATTTTGGTTGGAATGCTGCTGTTGCCGATGCTGAGATGTTTTTAGATTGTCCTGGGCCAAACGACCGACCAAATCCAGGCGATCTCTGAGTAGGAGCACATGCTACAATACATTTTTAGACACATCTTTGTGCTCTTCCCACCCATCTCTCAACAGATCGAGGATGCTGCGGGGCTTTCGGTCGTACAATAGCTTGAAGAGGGAGAACCCTGTTGAACTATGTGGAACCTCTCTCACAGCAAAAAAGGAGGTAGGGGAGAAGCATTGCCCAATGTTTCTGCTCTTGGTTCACAAAACATCTCAGCTTCTGCTTTAATGTTTGATTAAAACGTTCCACCAAACCATCCAACAGTGGATGATAAACAGATGTCTGGATGGGACATATTTTTTATATTTTATACACTTGCTGTAACGTTTGAAACAAAAAGTTAGTTCCATGATCAATCAGTATCTCTTAGGGAATCCCTACTTTCGACATAATCTGCACTAATTCCTTGGCTATTGCAGCTGCTCTAGTGGACCTCAGTGGACCTGCTTCTGGGTATTGTGTTGCATAATCTGCCACTCCTAATAGCAAAAGACCCACCATGTTCATTACAATGTGCACAAAGGGAGTGGAAATGATGGGCAGTGGGGAGGACGAGGGAGGATAGCCTGTTTGACCAGGTCGTACAGGCTGGCGTCTTCATTGGCCATGGCCTTGTAGGCTGCTTAAGCTTCCCGATTAAGCAGGAACCCAGCTGGCTAGCCCAGTATTCCTGAGTCATGATGCGACCAGGTATACCTCTGGGTCGACCCCCATTGTCATCTTCTGCGCCCACATTTGGGGGCGCCATCACAGGTCCTTTTGGTAGTAGAGGTACGTTTCTGATACCGATTCTCTTGATCAGTGCCGCATACCACTCCTCTCTCCTGCTTTCTGCCTCCTCTCGTCTCTGGTCCAGTGCATCTAGCAGCACAGATAGTGCTGTGACACCACGTGTGGCAAAGTGGTTTGTAGTGCACAGGTGCGGTGGTGATGCGGTGCTCAGGAATGATAGACACAAGACAGTTCACGTTCAACAAGCAGCTCTTTATTTGCTGGCAAATAATAATACTTGGCTCTACATAATGATACACACAAACACAACATGGTCACAAGTCCACAGTGAGTGCTCTTTGTGAAAGTGGTGATTTACAAGTTTATTCTTGTACAATGGTGAAGTGGAGTCCGGATTTAATTGCTGGCGGTTTAGCTACATCTCACGGAGGTTAGCCTTCTATAATGACAAGCACAGACATTTAGAAACAAACAAAACATTTAACACTGACTATTCACAAATTGATCACTTCCTTTTCAGTCCTAGTGGTAACCACATCAAAAAGAACAGATTGCTGGAGCCACTTCCGCTAAATACCCTCCATCACGCCCTCTTCCGGTGGCGCAGCCAATCACGACTCCTCCAATCCATGACTGACACATCGCCTACCGCATTAAGGCAATGACTTCTGGTATCATGGCCCCGCCCCCTTCCTGGATGGTCAGCTTCTGACTGACCTTGGAATAAACTGCCAAACCATCCATTATGGGGTGCTCTGCTCTGATTATACACTGCCCTCACAGATTGGGAGGGAGATTGTTGACTCGTCACAAGTATATAGAGTGTATACAGTGCAGCACCTTACTATGCAATAATAAGTATACATTTCCTTTTATGTGAATCCTAATGTTAATGTATTCCTAATGATGCTTACTCCTTTGAGGATATGAATAACCCGGTTGAGCCCCCAAATGGGTCGAGTTGGTTGTTTATGGCTCTCATGAGTGAAATAACCACTGTACTCTATGAACATTCATTGAATATTCTGTCTGCATACCAAGTACAGTGTTTGGAAGGAGAGTATGTTTATACCTATATTTAACAACAAATATCAGAGAATCACTTCCCTTAGACCAAGTTCTGCATCTGCTTATCAACCACCTAATTTGGAACAGTGTGATTCATCATTCTGTCGTTGGATTTGAATGAATGCAAGATAGATTCCAAAACGAGATCCAAAAAGAAAGTATTCACTCAGGACCACGAAAATAAAGAAAACCTGATTGGTCAAATTACTTTCAGTGTGATATAATATCCCTAACAGTGATGGGGAAAGCGCAGAAGAAGATTCCCATTTACACACCCAAAACTGAAACAGGGTTATAATTGTGCTTCACAGCTTGCAGTTAACATTGATTTATAAAAGCAGGACAACCACTGGAAATTATACAACTGTTCTTGGGTAATCCGATCTAAATCAGGCCTATCTCTCAAAACTCTGATTGAGGACTAAACGTTCCTCTCCAGGCTACCAGTGAGGAAGATAAGTGTTTTTGGACTTTCCTGGAAATGTTTTTTTTTTTTATCCAGGTTTCATTATGGAAAGCAGAAATTGAGGTTGATGTAAGGGGCAGGGTAATTTCAGAAGCGACTGACGCAGGAGATGGCTATGATGTGAAGGCCCCGGAGTGTGTCTGTAGATAGACAGCAGCGTTTTTTATCCCTATCAATCGTGCAATTAGCCACTGATGCAAAGAGGTCTTTAACTAGATGGGGGTCCCCACGGACAGAGTCGGCTGTGATTGTGCTGCAGAGATTGTCTTGTCAAATTGCAGCCGTTTTAAAACAATGTTCAATGGGAGGGGGATGGGTCGGGGCGTAAATAGTTATTTTTATCATTTATGAAGAGGGGCTTTTCTGAGGCAGCTGGATGGTATGGGGCATTTGAAGCATAATGACTGCTTTAAGAGAGGCTTAAGAGCACTTAGTGAATCGTTTATACATGTCTTTATTATCATCAATGAGAGTGCATAGGGAAGGGAGTGGGAGCAGATGGAGGTAGTAGGGGTTAGGGAGAGACAGGAGGAGGAGAAATGGAAGAGCAAAAGAGAGACGGAGAAGATGAGGAAAGGCATTTGAACGACACTAGAGGGAGAAAGTGTCCAAATGGAGAAAGAAATGCATTTTCCGTGGTGGTGTAAAAATATATATTAATATAGCATGGATTCAAACAGAGAGCAGAGAGGAGAGAGGAGAGATGGAAATTGGCTGGGCACTGCAAGGAAATGTACATTTAATTTGTCAAGGGATGATTTTTGGCTTGCAGTATGTTGATCTGGAGCGGTCTGTTGGTTGAAAAAGTTCCTCCCAAGAACAGGGTTCCAGGCAGCCAGCACTGTGGTTATACTGCAGGCCACAGGAATCAGCCAGGGCTCAGAAAACAGTCATCAATGGTTTATTCCATGCATTCTTGCATCTCTGCTACAGAGAAGCCTTTAACTGCCCTTACTACAGTAAATGGTCTTCAATGGCAATGCAGACAGATAAACAGTAGGTACTGCAATGGTTCTATTTCAAGGGCAGTATGGTTTGTACAATGGTACTACAGTGGTAGCGTTTTCATATTTTGTTGCCATAAAGATCCACTGCCATACATGCACTGAACTGGGTATGGAGTATTTAAATGGTGAACAATGAAGGTACATGTTAAACTTCTGTATCTAAGATTAATTTGACATTTAAAGCAACTATATGATTGTAAATCATGGATTATGTTGCCATTTTCTCTTTTAGGATAGTCTAAATTGTAACAGTATATTACCTAGATATGTAAGATAGTATTTATACTTGTAAGGTTTGTTTTTTAAGATGGACATTTATTAATCAGATATTCTCATTTAAAACTCTTTTAGTGCAAAGGAAGTTGCCAACAAGCAACATTAAGCCATGAGGATTGAATTATACAGTATTGCAAATTTTTTGGATGAAAATAAAATCCCACTGCTGTTAATGTTACAAAACTAGTAACAAGTTACTAAGAATGGTAATTTACTTAAAATTCTGTCAACTATGACTTTTGAACCATATTAAATATATACGCTGTATTTCAATGGCTTACCAATTAGAACATGTGATACATTGTTATCAGGTGCTCAGTACAGTAAATCATTGAAGCTACACCAGTATATTGTATAAAACGGGGCAGCAGTGGGTTTGCCAGTGTTTTTGCACACAGAACACAGTTGGTAAGATTCTGAGAGACCAGACCCAGGGTTTACAATTCCCAGTGAGAAAGTGGCACTTCACCGGCAACAAGGGGCTTTGCCTCATTGTCTCATTGTCTCATTATCTCATTGCCGGTGTGGGAGGGTGTGGGGAGTTCACTAAACACACAGGAGACAGTTGGTTCTTTAAGATACCACATAGGCGCACGAGACGTATTAGTTTCTTTTACTCCATTGGTGTGGCACCAGGAATGCATCTGGGAGGTTTACCAGCAATGCTATTCCTCCCACGGTTGTGGAGACAGTTTCTTTTAGGAAATAATAATCAAAGTCCAAAGGAGAAAATAACATGAGAAAACAAACACTGTAAATAAAACTATAAATACAAGTTCTGCATTATAGAACTTTTAATTGATGTTCTGTTCTACCAGCACTATACTGCAACATAGTTCCCCAAGTATCCCTATGTTACACTAAAAATGTCCCAGGGACCGTCCTCCTTCAGTATGGTTATGTTGAATTTGTAATTACTACAGCTGTATTTCATTGGCGTTCTTCGAGTTACGCCCCCCCCCCCCCCAACAGGAGCATGCATGCGCCCGATAGCCAGCACATATCTCACCTGCTACAGTCAGATAAAATAATGTTTTCTTTCAAGTAAATTAATTGTTTGGATGTACATCTAATGCTGTTTATGTAAATTGCTTTGGCTTTGTCTTTATTTCTACTTGCTTTCTCTTGGTAATCACTGCAGACCACATTTTGCAACCTCCATTTTGTTCACAAAACTAGTAAGGTTAATTTGAGTATATTACTCAAAAGGAGTAGCTGTTATGTTATACCTATATAATGAAATCTTGGATGCCTTTTTGCATGTACAACATTTATCTTTAGTTTACCCTTCTGTGCAATCTGTTGCACACAAGTGTCATTGAAGCCTTTGTACCACTCTGACACCAGCTTTCAAAAATCTACAGTGATGGTACCGGTCTGTCACACAACCTTAAACTTGATTCACACGCGGGAGCTAGGGCTATGTGAAGAATATGGGTTGGTATTTAGATTCTTAGCCTTGAGGGAGTGATGATGGCCTGTGGGTCAGGAGTGCTTGTTTTGAACTGTTAGTGGCCTGCGGGCCAGGACAAAGGACGGGTCCAGACTTTATACCGCAAAAACCTTGTAATGCGGAGGTCGGCCCCATAAGCCCCCGGAACACCCTGATAAAACAGAGAAATCCTCTGTCTCTGCGGAGAATCCTTGGAGGCGCTACCTCATGGACTGGGCCATGCCCTCAGAGGACGGAAAGGTTATTAACCTGGAAAGAAGGGAGGAACGAGAATCCCTTTCACCAGGAGCCGCCCTCAAAGAGATGATGCAGGTCCTCCAAGGCCAGACACTGGACTGTGCCTGCAGAGGTATCTGAAAGATAGAGTTTGTTAGTATTTGTTTTTTTTACTATTTAAGGATTGTAGATGACTACAGCGCTTACTGGTACAGTGAGAGAGAAACAATACAGTCTCTGGGTGAGACAAGAAAGAGCACATGAGCTGTAAAAGAATAGTGTGGCCGGCGGTCCCCTCTGACTTGTTGCGGCAAGGACCCCCTTTTAACGAAGGCATGAGCAGCTGAGGGTGACTCGAGGCCGGAGAAGTGAGACTCACTATCGCCCCAAAAGGAAGGACCACCAGCTCCCCGCAAAGCACAACCAAAAAAAAAAAAAAAACAGGGAAGAAGCACAAACAAGGACAAAGAGAGATGGTTAGTAAGACAGGCTATGTGCAGCCCTCCTCACTTAGTGGAGAGGAAAATCCCTGTCTATTAGGAGGAAACTTCTGGAGGAAAGGTTGCCCTCACTCTAGGCATACTAGTAATTGATAGATGAGCTCCTGAGATGTCTGTAGGGAGAGAACAAATGTAGGAGTGGACTACTGCTGATGACCAGCGACCCATAGTTTTTATAAGGTGATGACTAACATTGGCTTT
This sequence comes from Polyodon spathula, assembly GCF_017654505.1. Classification (NCBI taxonomy): domain Eukaryota; kingdom Metazoa; phylum Chordata; class Actinopteri; order Acipenseriformes; family Polyodontidae; genus Polyodon; species Polyodon spathula. The sequence goes on from NC_054544.1 coordinate 43,770,958, forward strand.
TGCTGCTGACGAGGCTGTGCCGATCCTGAATTCTGCACTTCTTAAAAATCCGAAGAAAGCTGATGCTGAAGCATGTAGCTTCCATCACCAGGTCGTCAAATGGGTTGAAACATCCTGAACACAAAATTGAAATTAATTGGGAAAGGACTTCTCTAGATATGGGTAGTCTGGATGGAGATGACGGGGGAAGGCTCTTGGAAATTCCTCTAAGTGTGAGTGTGTAAGTGCACTGTAGCGTAGGAGGACCTGGTAGATGGAGAGAGGGCTGATGACATGTATTCTCTTGCAGATGAGAGTAGATTGGAGAGTGATGGGTTTAGCTGAATATGAGATGGTGGAACTGGGGAACCTTCTGATGGCTAGGTGAGATGCCCACCATCTTATGTGTAAGTTAATACAGGATCAATTAACAGTTTGCTACTATCATGTCTGCTTAAAATGGAAAATGTGAACTCACATTCAGAGACTCCAGTCATTCTCCTAATAGTGGAAATCATTACACTCAAAATCAATACAGATTTACAGTCTCTTACCATGTATTAATGCTTGTAGTATTTGAGAGGATGAGCAGATATTAAATAAGGATTATCGTTAGACTTGACTGCGGAATTGGCTGCCATCATTAAGTATTGGAGGAAAGCTGGAGCTTTAGAAGCCCTGGACGAGGGTTTGTTATGAAAGATATTTTTACATGAGAATCCAGGCTTTTTGCAGTTGAGACGTGAGCGAGAAGGTGCAACGTGAAAGTTCTGCCTTGGGAATAATGCAAATTGTGAAATTGAATTGGCCGAAGGGAGATAACAGGTTGCTTTTAGAGTTTGAGTTTCATACTTCTAAGTTGTTAATGAACTGAGGAATGTGTTCCATGATTGTCGAGTGGTAGGCTGGCTTTGGATTTGACTGTCCTGGGTGATTCCAAGGAATTATAGTTGGGTGATGGTTTATCTTGAGGGTAGTATGCCTACTGAAGAAAACAGGGTTTGCAGATTGAAGATTGCTTGAGCAAGGGTTCTGAAGGTGAGGCTATAAGGAGAAAGTTTTCTTCCCCACAGATCCCGAACAGGTGGCAGAGGGAGGGATGAATGGGCGTGATTTAAAATATCTGCTTTTGCAAGCCAAGCGGAGGCCTGCTGCTTTGATGAATTTAATAGCGTTGGAAGCTGTAAAGTAACGAAGGGAGAATTGATCGTGGGGAATTAGGGCGTTGAGACTAGAGTGGAACTGATTGGCGCTCTCCCCGATATTTTGTGGATCACTCTTCCGATGGGGCTAGTTCTGAAGACGAGGAACTGAGCTGGGTAGCAGCTGGCAATGAATTCTTTGTCCATCTCGACCTGGATTAGATACTCAATGATTCTGGGTCCGGAGGAACCAGAGCGAAGATTTTTGCATATAGAGATTACGAAGGGGTCCAACCAAGGCATTAAAAGTAGGGCGAGTCTGTGACTGCGGGCGGTGCAGAGCGTATGTGTTTCTGTGACTTCGGGGCAGTGCAGAGCTTGTGTGGGTCTATGACCACGGGGAGGTGCAGATTGTATGTGTGTATTTGTGACTGCGGGCGGTGCAGAGCGTATGTGTGTCTGTGACCATAGGGCAGTGCTGAGCGTATGTGTGTCTCGTGTGTGGAACTTTGCTTTCTTCTATTACTTGCCTTTGAATCAATGGGAGGAGGGCATGAAGTCAGATGGAGGCTGCTGGTTGGGAGCCTGAAGCAGATGCTGTAACTAGGTTGTACTCTGGAATGCTGATGGGGGTGGGGCCCAAGCTGCATGGGCTGGGGTGAGCAATGGAGCTGCTGAAACAGAAGATGTAATGAAAGAGGGGGTGGAGATTGGCGAGAGGCTGAAGGAGGAACTGCAGTGGTGCTGCAGCAATTGTATATGCCATCTAAATGAGTGTTTATTGCTGACAAGGCGTTGCTGGTACTGCTGAGCAAGCAGGGGCATGGCGCGAGTGAAAAGTTCAGCTTTGCCGATGGGTAAAATCAAAATCATGAAAATATCTTTAGTTCAGTAGGAGTGAAAACTGGAAGTGTACAGGATGGGAAAATCCAGTAAAATAGCAGTGTGAAGCATGTTTCCAAAAATTAAACTTGACAGAAACATCAATTTAGCCATTTCTTAGTATATGCAAGCAGTCTAAATTAGAATTGTACTTAAAAATGTTCCCTTTCAGAAAATAAAATGAAATGAGCTTGGAAAATAGCTTTGAGAATCTAGCCCTCAATGTTGCACAAATATCAAAAGTAGAAACCATATGTGGTGGTTGGACTTGATTTCTGACTACAGGTACTTGCTGTGGACCATCGAGGGCAGCTGACACCCTGTTGGAATGTCAGCTGTGGGGACCGGAAGTGCTGAATCGAAGGGACGGCGATCATGACTGAAGTGGCGAATACTGGCTTGAAGTAATGGGGGAACAACCCATTTGTCCATATCGTTGAGCCATGTATTGAGGCAATTGAGATGGCGATGGGGTGAATGACGGACTTCATGTCCTCGAAAATGTTGTTAGGAAGCTGTAGGATGAGTTTGGGTGTGTCACCTGGTTGCTGCGCTGCTGAGAGGAGGGGCTGCTGCAGCCTGTCTGGATCTCTGCGTTTGCGGAAGCACACTTATGAGAAGGAGGTAATGCAGATGTAGCAGATATAACGATACAATTTGTTATTGAGCAATGCCATGCGCTCGCTTCCAGCTGGGATGTTGATATTGTTGTCGTGCAGGGTTTTTAAGAGTTTGGCAAGTGGCAACGTATGCAAAAAAGCAAACACGAGAGAATGAACATAGATTGTGATGTGGCTTAAATAGGTACAGTAGCTTTGATAGGCAGGAGAAAAATAGGAGGAGAGCATCTCCATCTCCCGCCCCTGAACCCCACTTTAAAGTTAACGTATGTTTATCAGGGGTTTCACTAAAATGTGCACGTGTACCTCGTATACAGGTTAAGTTAAAATACAAGAAGCTAAGAAAATAATTCCACTAAGTACTGCCTACTATGCATTACAATCAATCATACTTTCTCATGTATTCCAATATAAAAGAAACACACATTTTTACAGCTATTTCAGTTTTGCACTTCTGCAGTTTATCTCTCTTCTAGAAATGCAGGATCGTAGAGACATTGAAAACACATTTGTAAAGGAACAATTGGTTACTGAGATGGATTGCCAAAGAACGAAACTTCTGGGAGTTTGAGTTCTTGTAAAACTCCAAGTCGCTCCTCAGTAACCAATCACTGCTTTTCCTATGACTCATGATTTCAGTGTCTCTGTGTTCCTTCATGTGACTTCTTAAAGTAAAATGTCAAAATTTCAACTGGTATTCATAAAACTACTTAAACACCTTTCTAGCTAGATGTGGCCACCTTTGAAAGCCGGTCACTGTTTAGTTATTTTAATGCAAAACCACATCTGTACGTGACTGATAGAGCTGAAGACCAAGACTTAAACACGCATTACCCTTGTTTAAAAAACTCTGTTTTAAAATACTCATTTTAAAATAGGCTCAGATTCATTTAAGATAATCTTGCTTACAAATAAAGCCAGTAATACGAACATTGCAGTTTGGGTTGAGCTCAGAAGGTGACAGTTCTGAAATTGGTATACCACGTGTTTGAGTCCCACCAAATCTACTGCAACAAAACAAAGCTCACTTAATTTAATCCAACATCTAATTAAAGGCACCCTGGGGTACATCACAGAGGGCAACAACACCACACATTGTGTCACATTATGCAAGTATACAATTACAGTAAAACACATACAGTACAGTAATCAAATTAAAACTGGAAAATACATTTAAACAGCAATTAATACAGCAAAATGTCTATGTTTCGAATAACACATTGTAATGTCAAACAGTAATTGTAAGATTTCTGGAATTGATGTTCAATTTAGGCACAGTTGGAATATCATCCCAGATGGAGAAGACTGAAAAAGCAATCTAAGCTTTATTCAATATACAGGCCTACAGATGTCGAGTAGCAGTGTTGGAGAGAGGGTTTTGTGTGAGAGCCCAAGTAGAGTTGGGATCCAAAGTATCTCCTTTTTATATGTGCTTACTGGTCACTTTTGCTGCTGTGGCGACTTGGAGTTGCTGTGGCATTAACTCTGCAAGGTTCCTAAATGTTCCCTGCAGGATTGTGGCTCATTCCTCTATGAATTGTGGCCACAAATAAAATGTTTCCCACAGATGCCCAATTGGATTGTGACCTGTCTCAGGCAATACCAATATAGTAGAAGAAGAATATAGTGCATTATTATCTTAAATTGTTACAAAAAACCCATCAATGTTTAAAAGAAACATATGATGTTACCTGTTCTGCATCCCTCATTGTCTGTATTGCAGTATTATATTTTTAAACACATATAATTTATCAAAAAAACATATCTGAAAAGACTGTATTGGTTTTGTTTGTACAGCACTATATTTTCAACAGAAGTAGTATTTTAATTCAGAACGATATGATTCTGAAAATATCACTTGCCAAAATTTAAGAGCTAACACGTTAACTGTAATACAGCGCACACTTTTAAATCCATAACTATTGTAGCAGTGTGTACAATTTCCCATTAACAACCTAACAGCAAAATTGCGTAAAATGTAGATTAAAAGGTTAAAAAAAACAACAGCAACACAGTTTCCAGAATTAAAGCAGTATCCCAAGTCAGTATTCAAATTGCAGAATATAGCGCTCGATAAGGCCCTAATGTCACAAATGAAGATTCACAAAAGCAACAAAAGATCACAGATAAAAAAAAAATATATATATATATCACAGTATCTAAAACTGTTTAATTATTAACTGTTACATTACCGTAGCTTGTCTTGTTTGTTTTGTTTGGCTGCATTTTCGTCAGGTGAAACTGGAGGAAGTGATTGTGTACCTGCACAATGTAAGACAGACTGATTTGGCATTAGAGAGAAAGCCCATCTCTTCTATTTTACAATTTATCTGAATATCTGTCACAGGCTGTGTTTTTTTCCCTCTCACATGCCAAATCAGTCTGTTTTTACTGTGCAGTTACACGGCGCTTCCTCCAGTTTTCACCTGATGAAAATGCAGCCAAAACAAAGGGAATGACACAAGCTACAGTAATTTAATATATATATATATATATATATATATATAGTGCTTAATGCATCATGCAAATAGCGTTTGGTGCCTAAACACCAGTCAGTGTAATAAAATGGTTAAATAATACTTTAGTGTGAGGTTCGCCTACAAGACTGTGTTTGTTGTATCTTAATATAAAATAAACATGATTATGCTATGTTTGTATTTTTAGCAGGATTAGCAACAAAAAGTCTGTCTCTGTGAGTGTACGTGCTTTTTTTTTTTAATCACACGATATCGCAATATGGAAATTATATCAAAATGATAATGGGGCCCATCAGTAATTTGAAACAGTTTAGAAACAATATCTGAAGTGATGACAGGATAGGAAGGATATTGAAAAAGCTTAAGAGTGAGTTGTAAATAACTTTAAATTTAAACCTAGCCAGTAAACAGCATTGGCATGATCAATGATAATCAATAAAGTCTGAAGTAGGCTTGTTAGAATCTGCCTGATCTTGACATCGTGTCCTAGCACTAAGATTCAGCCTGTGGGGCCTCCCGTTGATGCCTTCATAATGTCAGGCAGCTACACAGGCAGCCATGCCACAGAAGGGCCCCTCAGACAGCAAGCCTTTTATTTTGGAAGTTCTTTTATTAAAGAAAAATAACAGTAATAAAAGAAGCTTTCTCAGTTGTTTTTTGGGGGTGAAAAAAGCAAACGAACAACAAAATAACAAAAAACAAAAGCAAATCCACCCAATGCTGGTTCTTTAAGATGGAGGATAAATGCATTCTTTTGTGAGTGGAAAGCAGACTTACTGTTAGCATGTTTGAATATTCAAGTAGGGTCTTTTCAAGCAGGTTTTGTTCACAGGCTGCCGCTGCATGTGGTCCTTGGTCGAGGGAATTTCAGAGAGCTGGAGGCTGCCACCCTACCAGCTGTTTGATCCAAGAATGGTCTTTTCTTGTCTTTTTAAGAGTTAGCATTCATCATTTGTTTCATTGTCAATGTAGGATGTTTTAAAGTGAAACTCCCTTATTCAGCACTCCTCCCAGCAGAATATTTTTCTTAAGCATGTATTTCATAAATGATCTGTTGCCTTTTATGTAATTTGCAATGTTACTTCAGACATTTCCTTATTGACCAAACCCCTTCCCTGATTGGTTATAACAGAGACTGTTTTATTGATTTAAAGAGCACTAGCCTTTTTGACTTGCCTTTTTTATATATAAGACATCATCTAGTAGGTCAGAAATCCACCACAGTATTTGTCAACAGTAATACAGACTTGCTTGCCAAAATGGTAAATTAATAGCAGCCCTTAAAGTTATGTAAGGATTCCAAACAAGATCACAAGTAAATTGACCGGTTCTTTGTGGTGAAGTTCTGATGTGTTGAATCATCTTGGGAACTGCTCACCTTAAAATACACAGATGGGAATCACGACGTGAACTGTAGCTCTGTTATAATAAACTTTTAGTCTCTGATGTTCTTTAGGATAAAAAGAGGTTTCATTTCTTAGGTTTCATGGGTGTTTTTATCAGTGTTTATCTTAAAATCCTAGATTCTTTATATAAGCAACACTATTCAAATCCCCCCATTATCTCCATCCCCTTTTCTCACAACCTTGCACAGTGTCCCTTGATCTGCATGGAGGGCGGCCTGTCACCCTCAGTGCCTGCCAGCAACCCCACTCTCTTCAGTTTTGTGTTTTGCCAACAATGACCGCGAAGGCAAATTGAAGAAGTCTGGCCCATCTGCTAGGCCATTCAGAGAGACACTTTGTGTTCCCTCACCTTCTCACCAGCCTTCTTTCCCTATTAGTCTCATCATACATAAAAGCTCTGAAGGCCAATTAGAAGATAGGGCTGAAAAGGATGAGGCAGCGAAGGGGGGGGGGGTATCGGCAATGCAGATTCTATTCAGTCGTTCTTCAACAGAAAAAAAAAGACAGGAATGTATCAAAGTAACACGACGTTCTGTGATGGAAAGAGGCTTTTGGCTTTTTAAGCAGCGAATGTGGGAGGGAAACATAGAAGGTTGCACATTTTCTGTGTAAAGGCCACTGTTACGTCAGAAGAGAATTAAGGCTGCATTCTCTGTGTGCCCACTGCAACCCTGAATGATGCACACAGAGGCATTTCTCATTTCATTGTCTTCCACGTCACTCCTGCTTTTTATTACTGTCAATAATGAGGATTCCGAGGAAAAGGTGCATGCTTTTAATTGGATTTAAAGGAGACATGAATAACACTTGCTCCTCTCATGAAAAGTACAGACTGCTCTTACAGTCTGGAAGGCAGTGTGTGGGTATGTTCTACTGTTTTCCAACAGGAATTAAGACACAAAGCATTATTATTATTATTATTATTATTATTATTAATAATAATAATAATAATAATAATAATAATAATAATAATAATAATTCTACTATTAAAAGTGTAATGAGTAGCTTCAAATAACATTACATTTATTTATTTTTTTGTTTGTTTGTTTTTTTATCGTCCGTTAAGATGCTTTAATTATATGTTCAGGACAGAAAAAAGAACAGGATTCTTGATCCAATTGGTAGATCACAAGACGGCACTGGCTCTTACTTTACTTTGGCAGATCTAGTCTACATTATACAAATCACTTGAGTAATTGCAAAAAATAGATTTATTCTGTAAAGGTCCCTTCACAGTGGTTAAAAAAAAAAGAAATACATTAAAAAAGATGTCCAGTTATTGAAATCTAGATCATGCACTTTCATTTGGGTTACGCATGGTAGAAAATGACATTTACACAACTGAAAGTTTAGAGGCATAACTCATTTCTGCAGAAGAATTCTATTTATTTTTTTACTTATTTATTTCCTCCATCCTAAAATATTGTAGCAGTTAAATGGGAATGCAGCACTAGGCTCCCTGACTGAGAGAGATTTGAGATGATCAGTGGCATTATGCATAAATAACGTGGTGATGATGAATGGGCACTTAGCCACACAGAACCACACTCAATCAATGGCCCGTGAATCTTCCCACCACGCAAGACCCGTTGAATGTTAAATAAAGTTATTTGAATATTTATAATATTAATGCCAATGTGTCAAAAGCTTGGCGGAGCTGAACACACTGAAAATATCATCTTATATCCCTGATCTGCATAATGAAATAAACAGTGCAGGGAAATGGATGATTTGAGAAGGCAGAGGAGAGAAGATTGGACTGGAAAGCCTGTCTTCATGCAGCAGGATTGTTGAGTCAGGCTTACAAGGAAATGGAAATTTGGTTGACATTTCTAGTTATGTGTTCAATATCCAGTTATGTGCACTCGCTTGAAGCACACATATTTTATAGGCATTTTATTGTATGGGTGTACGGTTCTGTTACGTGACTTGCTGCATTGATTTAACTTAGTATACTCCTTAGCAATGGTGGGGGGAAACATGCTATATTGTGTTTGAAAGTAACATATCTGGAAGCCTGTTAAACATAACAAATGTTCTTTTTTACACCAAAATGAATGGCACACCAAGACAGACTTGGGGTTTCACATAGCAAAGTTGTGCCAAACTCAGTCTCCCAGTCTACCGGAACCAGGTTTCAAGCCACTGTTCCTGAAAAATATAGAAAGTGTACTGTTATTTTTTTAATTATCTGTTTATTTTCAAAATATAAATCACAAAAAGAAGACTGTAATGATGTGCGACTATTGAACATAAAGAAGAACTATGCCATATGTTCTATGCAGGGGTCATGACATCTAAATGCAGGATAAGCTGTATTTTTACAAATCCCTAACCCTAACAGGGTTCTCATGTATTATATAGTATTTTAGATACATAGTGGTGCTTCCTATTAGTAGAAGGAGTACATGTGCTTATCCTTATTCTTATAATATAACTACAAGCTGTGTAAGAAACTGTGAAGAAAAAAGCATCAAGAAGACAAGAGGTAGTAACACCTAATGCAGAAGGAAGACACTTTTTTTAAAATATATATATATATATATATATGAATATATATATATAATATATATATCATATATATATATATATATATAAATACTTTTTGGATTACTATCGAGGCTATTAAAACATAGGGGAACTGTCTGAATAATTTTATTTCAGTTTATCTTTAGGGACCTCAATACTGAAGAGTTTCTGTTGTCATTAAACAGAGAAACGGAAGATAGTTAGATCATTTAATTCAGAAAAAAATGAGGGCTACTGAAGAAGTAGATACAAGCCGTGATGATGAAGGGTGCAGGGGCCCTGTAATTTGACAAACATTGCCTATTTCATGATTAAGTTTGCTTCACGAAGCCAGGCTGATCTGTGAAACTTTTATTAAGTAGCTGACAGATGCAGGCCATGCGCGAGGTGTATTTCAGATGTTCCTGTGAGCCTCTTTCTCTCTTTCCCTCTCCACAGTGGTGGTACATTTTGCTTTGTGCTGCTTTGGGTCTCACAATTGACATGTGACAGGCAGCTTTGACTATTGGCAGGCCTCAATGTCCCTACTTGTTATTCATATATGTCTTGCTGATATATGTGAAAGAATTTGATACCGGCACCTAAAAGTGTGAATTCACACCTCGTCCCACAAACAACAATGACAATGCATTCATGTTAAGCAGATTAACATTTGTACGGAGCCTTCCTTATTATGTAACAATGTTGTGCATGCAACATAGACCCAAGACTATGAGGTATGCCAGCATACTGTATGTAAGATGAAAAGCTTTTACAGAGCTAAATTAAGACAATGCCAAATGAATATGGTTTGTAAATGATGAACCATGAATTGAATGACCAAAGTGTACTGTAGCGATATATTTTAGGATGCAACATTAATGAGCAAGAAAATTGCTAGTTTTTATCACCCTGAACGGCAATCTTTCTTAACAATAACAAAATTGTTGCCGCTCCTGTTCAGCAGTTTGGTCGTTCCGCTGCTGGGTATTGTTCAAACCTGAAGATTATGTTAAAACATGGCTAGGTGAAGGTTGGCATGCAGCTAACAATAAAGCACAAAACCCACAAACATATCAGAAGTTGAAGCATACAGTGGCTCTCAAAAGTATTCACCCCCCTGGGACTTTTCCACATTTTATTGTGTTACAACATGGAATCAAAATGGATTTAATTAGGAGTTTTTGCCACTGATCAACACAAAAAAGTCCATAGTGTCAAAATGAAAATTAAAATCTACAAATTGTTCTAAATTAATTACAAATACAAAACAGAAAATAATTGATTGCATATGTATTATTCCCTTTGCTGTGAAACTCCTAAATAAGCTCTGGTACAAACAAAAGTCTTTAGAAGTCACATAATTAGTTGAGTGGAGTCCACCTGTGTGTAATTAAGGTGTTTCACATAATTTCAGGTTAAATACACCTGTCTCTGGGAGGTCCCACAGTTGGTTAACATTTCCTAACAGAAACTACATCATAAAGACGAAGGAACATTCAAAGTAAATCCGGACTAAGTTTCTTCAGTGGTAGGATATAAGAACATTTCCAAGGCATTGAAGAAATGGAAAGAATATGGCACAACTGTGAATCTGTCTAGAACAGGCTGTGGTCAAAAACTGAGTATCCCGGCGAGAAGGGCACTAGTCAGGGAGGCCACCAAGATGCCTATGGCAACTCGAAAGGAGTTACAGTCTTCCACGGCTGAGCTGGGAGACACTGTGCATACGGCAACAATAGCCTGGGTGCATCACAAAACTGGCCTTTATGGGAGAGTGGCAAAAAGAAAACCATTGTTGAAAAAAACTCACATCAAATCTCGGCTAGAGTTTGCCAGAAGGCATGTGGGAGACTCTAAGATCAAGTTGAAGAAGATTCTATGGTCTGATGACACCAAAATAGAGCTTTTTGGCCTCAATGCTAAGTGCTATGTTTGGCACAAGCCTAACACTGCACATCATTCTGAGAACACCATCCCTACAGTGAAGCATGGTGGTGGCAGCATCATGTTATGGGGATGCTTCTCTTTGTCAGGGCCTGGAAAGCTCATGAAGATAGAGGGCAAAATGGATGCAGCAAAGTACGGAGAAATCCTGGAGGAAAACCTGCTGAAGTCTGCAAGAGACCTGGGACTTGGGAGAAGATTCATCTTCCAGCAGGACAATGACCCCAAACATACAGCCAAAGCCACACTGGAGTGGCTTAAAAACAAAAAGCTCAATGTCCTGGAGTGGCCCAGTCAAAGCCCAGACCTCAATCCAATTGAGAATATGTGGAAAGAGTTGAAAATTGCTGTTCACCAAAGGTCCCATCCAATTTGACGGAGCTGGAGCAATTTTGCAAAGAAGAATGGGCAAAAATTGTAGTGTCCAGATGTGCAAGGCTGGTAGAGACTTATCCAAATAGACTCATGGCTCTAATTGCTGCCAAAGGTGCGTCTACCAAATCTTATTTCAAGGGGGTGAATACGTATGCAATCAATTATTTTCTGTTTTGTATTTGTAATTAATTTAGAACAATTTGTAGATTTTATTTTTCACTTTGACATTTTGATTCCAGTCCAAGGGGGTAAATACTTTTGAGAGACACTGTATATGGGAGCTGCTGGAAATCAAGGTCAACACATTAGGTCTATAAAGAAAATGCTAGCTCTCTTCTTTAATTATAACATGGTACCATTTTGCCTACAGATTAACCCCTGAATATAACTATATCTGTAACATACTCAAAACATTTGCAATGCATTTCATAGGCTGTATTCTTTTATTTTCTTTATGTCAAACAATTGTGACGAAACTTAGAATGGACAGTCCTTAGCAATCCAAATTGATCTCAAACCAGTATCTGGATAGTGCACAAAACTTAAAATGTGGGTTTCCATGTATTGGGTTGGGGAGGTCATATTATTAAGATCATTTTCTAAACCCCCTTGGCTGTCAACCATACTTCATAATGAAGACGAACGATTTCCCAGCAAAGCTTTCTCTTGTTCAGCCAAAAATGATATCGAGAAACTTGACAGGTACTCCCTGTGGAGAAATGGAACATACCCATGCAAAAAAAAACAAACAAAATGCTGTCATAAGCCTTTTCACATCCTCATTTATATTCGAATGAATATATTCCAAACCGGAACTCCAGGAAAAATGATCTTTCTTTATGGAATCAGTCACTAGCCTACTGTTTTACTATGCTTGATTTGTCACATTTCAGATTGGTTTTAATGTAAAAACCTCCAGTACGCTGTCACCAGAACATTGGCGAAATTTGTGGGAGGATTGTATTATTTATTAATGTATTTCCTTGTTTCCAAAAGCAGCAAATGTACTTACAAAAAAATCATCTGCACAACAAACCTAAAATGACAATGTTAAAATGAGAAGCAGTTACATTGTACAGGCATCATAGTCAGGCATCTTAGGCATAATTAATAATATTTGCTGTGGGAAATTAATTCAGGTCATTTTTTGTGTGTGGTGCAAACAGATAGCGGGGTGTGGCTGTCCATTTTTCTAAATCCTAACAGATATAATGTATGATATTGCCTGTGATGCCCAACTAACTGGACATCCTGTGCATTAGAATGATATGTTCATTTAATGGGAACTACATTTCATCTATTGATCTACTGGAATATACACTGCAAATATATGTACGTGGCTGAAATATATTGATCCACATTATTATTCCTGTGAAACATCTCCACCAATTATATTGGTCGCTTTTTTAAATTGGTTGTAAGCCATTGAAATTGAAATTGATTGGATGTGTGATTGATGGATATTCTGTGGTAGCCAGGAGCAAACTCTGTTTAAAGTTTAAAGCTGTGCTTCACGCCATAGTTTTAAAGGTTATACCAGTAGTAATTTGTGATTATTTGCTAGGAATATGTGTAATATGGAATGATGGAGGACAGCACAGATTTTTGTTGGACAATTTTTATTTTTCACAAAAATAACCACATTTTTTGTAATTGTTATTGTCCAATATAACTGTTATGGTGTGCTAGGAAAGGATGAGCTTTAATGGGCTGAGCAACCTCTTCTTTATATAAGTGTATCAATTTATAAACCTTGTGTTAATTGTTTTTTAATTTTACAAATAATATTTACTATATATATATATATATATATATATATATATATATATATATATATATCTATATATATATATATATATATATATAATATATAAGTATGCAGTCTTCTATCAAAATGTTATGACTCAGGTAACCTTTAATGTATGACTCAGGTACTTCCATTTAAGCAGAAATCCTGAATTAAATTCAGTATCCTGACGTTAATAGGAGACTGCGCTACCGTTAGGAGGCGCTGACTGTGTATGTGTGTGTGTGTGTGTGTGTGTGTGTGTGTGTGTGTGTATATGTATTTATAATCCAGGGCTGGCAGTGGAACATGAAACAAGCAATTTGATTGGTCAAGCAAGGTTCCAGCTGTCCGTTTATTGGATGGATATAAACAGTTGAAGCCTTTTCACATATTCGAAATCACTGCACTGCCTCACAGAATTTAAAGTACCAGTAACCATCTTGTTTACAGTTACAGATGTACAGTAACTATAAAATGTAGTGAACAATTACCAGCAAAATAAATCCCAAAAGTAGTAAGTAGACATGCCGATTTGAATGAAGAACAACTGTCTTTATATTCACTCACCATGGCTTTGTCACTTCAAATAATGTATATTTAGTGTTTTGTTAACACTACAGAAAAACACAAAAAGACATTTCTGCACATTATCCACCCCTGTCTGACACAGACCTATAAAATCCGAGATATCTGCTTAAACAGTGTTTTGCACTGAGAGGATAAAAAAATAAATAAATCAGTGCCACCTCAACTCCGCCCCCTGTACACAATATCAAAAATAAAGATGTACTTTCTTTTGCATGTTTCAATTAAATTAATTTACTCATTTTAACTTAGTGTGTAGTTCAAAGTTATAAATGCGACTATGTTATTGGTTTAAGGACATTTAATAAAAACACAAATAATTATTTTCCCTAAACATGATTTCTGCTTTTTTTTTCAATTCCACTATTTTACCTGGATTATAAATGCAATAAGGCCCTTCAGGGACTTCTCAGAGGTTGGAGGCACTGGACTTTATCTCATGCTGCACAATGCCTGCTGAAATTAGAGGTACTGGACTTTAGTTCGGCCCTTCAGGGACGTCTAGGGGGAGGCAATAACATGCTGCACAATGCCTAGGTCCATTTATTTGATGTATACATACATAATATATATGGCCTTATATATATATATATATATATATATATATATATATATATATATATATATATATATATATATATATATATATATATAATATAGTGCCTCAAAGTGGCAGGAGGGTGATAATGGGTTCTCAAGACGAAGTACAATTGGGTCCCCTGACTCTGATAGGTTTAACCATGCTGTGAAAACTTGAGTAACATACTCAGCCAAAGTGGAAGGGGCACTCACCAACTCACCTGGCCAGCATGGTCAGTTCTGGCCACCCCCCTCCCCATGATGAAAGCACAGACAAAAACCTGGCCCTCATTCCCCAGAGGGGAATCAAGAGTTTGAGAGCTGGAATAAGAACTTGGAAGAATCAAATGGGACATCATAGGACTAAGCAAATACGATGAAAAGACGAAGGACTACTAGAACTCAAGAGTGGGCATCTTCTCTTCTACTGAGACACTACAGTTGGGCAAACAGTAGGCGTTGATTCATTGTCCATAATAGAATCAAGAATAACATAGTAGAGGCTGACAGCACATCAGAGAGGTCCACACGACTGATAGAGAAAGTTTCAAGGAAGTAAGAATTTCACTTTCCAAGTATATCTACCGATAACAAGCTATTCGTATGAAGAAGTAAAAGAACTACATGAAAATGGGAAGAACCACTATAAGTTCATCATCAGTGACTTGAATGCCAAAATAGGAACCCAGCAAGAGGATGAGAAATTGGTCGGCAAATTTGAAATTTGATAAGAAAATGGCAAGATGAAATTAGGAAACACGCCGTAGCAACATGGATGAGAGACACATCAGACAGCCTTTTGCAGGAGAATTTTGGGGAGACAGTGGATTGAAAAAGGCTGAAGATGATGATTATATATACACACACGCACACACACACACACATACACACACACACACTATTTTCCTACAAGACAGATTACATTTTATTGCAGCATAATTTGTTCTTTATTATGCAGATTAAGTAACTCCTGTATAACTATCAAACTGTGAATAGTGGACTCAATCAACATGACTCTTCATCTAAATCACTCTTAATTCTGTTTGACACTTTTTAAATGAATAAACAGTGAATAATTACAAATGAATTAACAGAACATGTAAAAAAGTCTTAAACAAATATTTATGCAGACATAGCCTTCAGAGATGTGACATGGCATTTGCCTAGGCTTTGTATTGGAAGCAGCTGGATCCCAATTACATTAATAACACAACATGTTTCCTGTAAAACATGGGCAGTCTTGCAGGAGACTTTTCTCACCTTAAAACAAGCATGTTCATCAGCTGTTGACAAACCTTATATTATCTACAGCATGTTTGTATAGTTGTGAGGGTATGAAATCCATTTTTCAAGATGACCTGGGTTTACTCTTTACTACTCTTTACTCTCTACTGGGACTACAGCACGGTTCATGAGGTCTGTTTTTCAAATCAAGAAATATACTCAAAGAAGGATCTCGTTTCACTCCAGTAATTCAGCTGGGTTATCTCGCTGTGAATCCAATTCTGCTTGGCTAAGAACCAACATTTATCCGCTGCCTTATACATTTCATATTATGCCTACAAGCTAATACAGACAAGGCATTTGCCTGTATTGCCGTCCTTTTTAATGCGTTTTACCCATTTTGCTGAAATTTGAAGTTGCAGAACTGCTGCCACCAACTCCACAGGAGGATTCAGGATCAATAGGTGACCTCCAGCCAATCAACTGAACTCTACATGCCGGACCTAACAGATGTTGCCAAGCTACTGAAACCTGGATGCTTACTAGGGATTCTTAACTTTAACACAGACCAAGAGTAGCACTGATGCATGTTACCTGTGTAGAGAAAATGAGCTAACAACACCATCACAATAAATCATACCTTTAGTTTGATCTTATCAACTATATAAGTGCTGAGGTAAAAAAAGAAAATATGCAGGCAAGTAAACAAATTTTTCTAAAGGCATTATCCTGAATGTGCTAGACAGTTGTCTAGAACCTTTAGAATGTTCTTCCTGTCATAAAAACAACTTTTCTATTTGCTATCTCTGTAAATAAAAAAATTAACAAATTATCAATTCCTAGTCACAGCTGCCTGAATCTCAAAATCACTCCAGTCAGTGCCTCAGCTATCTAAGTTATCTGTCCAACACTGTTGTTTGGGGAAATAGATTCTCTAGAATCCTCAAGAGCATGTCTGCAATTTATTATCCCAATCGCACAGAGAGACGGGGGCTCAATTATTTATGAGCAGTGGGCTTCTAACTGTATCGTGTTTGTGTGCCTACGACCCAGCAACACCCAATTTCAACATTTTCCACTGTTTAAATGGCATATCACCATGGGGCTGATTTACAGGTTTTTCCGACTGTGAATGCATGCTTCCGAATCTGGGATTTCTGATATCAACTTCAGTAAGACGGAGGACAAATTACCGGCAAACAGCAGCTGACCTGTCGTGTTTGATTCATACATTTCCAATGTCAGTGTTTAAAGCGCAATGCTGACATCTTTCTCCTCAGTCTGGCTTGAGCATGACTGTAGAAATCACATCTTTATACTGTAGATACCAGCATAGTCTGTATGTGACTATGCTTACTTCTATTAAGAGAACCACTCTATATGGATTTTCTCTAGTTTATCATGGTACTGATGTCGCTAATGTACTATTTTAGTAACTTTAAGGGTCATTACAATATATTTCTTTGACAACAAGAGCGTACAGAAGTACCATAGTTTACAATAAGCTAATTGTACAAGACTGTTGTAGATGTATGGATGCCTATTATTTTACATGGTACAACACTAAACTTTCAGATTAGCAAATATTTTGAATACCCATTTTTAAAAAGACAGAAGGCCAGGAGTGAATTTCTCAGTTCGAAACACATGCTACAGAAAATGTATTATTTTTTTTTTTTAATGATATCTGGTAGTCTGTTACATTTGCACTGCCTGTGTCTTTTAGGTCTTTCAAAGTAGCCATTAGGGGAAACAGCTGGCTTGTTAATGGCAAACAGTAGGACGATTAAGAGGTGGGGAGGATGTTACTGTAGGGTTAAGACACTGGCAAGGGCAGAAATGTAACCAAAATAAATAATAATCAGGCAATTTTTCAAGCTTCTAATTAAAATACTGTTATCTCACAACCCCTACTGATGTTGGCATTACATTAGTGAATTAAGTCAGAACGGGAACATCGATCACTGTATGGGGTCTCCTAGGGGGGCAGGTAGAGTGGGGAGGCTAGCATAGCCACTTGGCTTCATGCGGTCCCACATTCATATTCTCAAAGGGCTTTGGAACTGCAAAGGCTCCCACTGGAAACCAACCTCATTGAGATAATGAACTAGCTAAATAGAACAGTCCCAGTTATGTACAGTACCAGACTAGAGTGCCGTACTTCCATAATGGGGAGTATTCATGTTAACGCTGTTCCAGACAGATGTCGAAAGAGATCCTTGCCATAATAAATGCAAAGAAACCCAAACATGGACATCATCTTCAAACTTCACTCATCATATATATAAAAGGGTAATCCCACTCTCATATCCCAAAATACCTTGTTTTGCCATGTTGAAGCAATCATGATATAAGGTAAACTCCTGGCCTTCTCTCAAGTAGAGGCAAGTTGTGCAGTATTGATTTGTAATGGTCCTGTAGACAGGACTCTATTATTTTATGAATGTGTTAGTAAGAATGGGTGCCCTGGCCGCCCGTCTCATTATTTGCCTTAGCAAATCGAACATACTCGCAAGTTTTCCAAGTCCCTACAGTAATTACACAAGCAGTTTGCCCAATATCTTCAGAACAAAGTCGCAGAAGTTATAAACTAAAGTATTTAAGGTATGCTGAAGCTCCACAGGGGCGTTTTTGTTGTCTCTGAATCAGTGGGATGTTTTTGTTTATTTAGATTTCATTAAGCAAGATAAACCCTGCTGTGGCCTAAGCCTGCTTTTCAGAACACTCCTGGGGCACGACATGCAGCGTACGTACAATCCATCACTCCCAAACATATAATTACCTGCTTTAACTAAAAGATAATGTGCAAGTCGGCTACAGTGTAGAGGCAGGGGTCCGTCCTCTAAAATGCCAGCTTGAAAAATATCACTGCGACTACAAAGAGCTTGATTTGAAAGTAAAACGCATGACTACTGTAATGAACCAAACACAGACTCACTCCTTTAGTTTTTTTGTTTGTTTGTTTGTTTTTCAGGCCATTACAATGGCTCTCAAAATCATTCACCCCCCTTGGAATTTTCCACATTTTATTGTGTTACAACATGGAATCGAAATGGATTTAGTTAGGAGTTTTAGCCACTGATCAACACAAAAAAGTCCATAACGTCAAAGTTAAAAATGACTTCTACAAATTGTTATAAATTAATTACAAATACAAAACAGAAAATAATTGATTGCATAAGTATTCACCCCGTTGAGTCAATATTTAGTAGAGGCACCTTTGGCAGCAATTTCAGCCATGAGTCTATTTGGATAAGTCTCTACCAGCTTTGCACATCTGGACACTACAATTTTTGCCCATTCTTCTTTGCAAAATTGCTCCAGCTCCGTCAAATTGGATGGGACCTTTGGTGAACAGCAATTTTCAACTCTTTCCACATATTCTCAATTGGATTGAGGTCTGGGCTTTGACTGGGCCACTCCAGGACATTGAGCTTTTTGTTTTTAAGCCACTCCAGTGTGGCTTTGGCTGTATGTTTGGGGTCATTGTCCTGCTGGAAGATGAATCTTCTCCCAAGTCCCAGGTCTCTTGCAGACTTCAGCAGGTTTTCCTCCAGGATTTCTCCGTACTTTGCTGCATCCATTTTGCCCTCTATCTTCATGAGCTTTCCAGGCCCTGACAAAGAGAAGCATCCCCATAGCATGATGCTGCCACCACCATGCTTCACTGTAGGGATGGTGTTCTCAGAATGATGTGCAGTGTTAGGCTTGTGCCAAACATAGCACTTAGCATTGAGGCCAAAAAGCTCTATTTTGGTCTCATCAGACCATAGACTCTTTTTCCACTTAGAGTTGCCATAGGCCTCTTGGTGGCCTCCCTGACTAGTGCCCTTCTCGCCCAGATACTCAGCTTTTGAGGACGGCCTGTTCTAGACAGATTCACAGTTGTGCCATATTCTCTTCCTTTCTTCAATGCCTTGGAAATGTTCTTATATCCTACCACTGAAGAAACTTAGTCCGGATTTACTTTGAATGTTCCTTCGTCTTCATGATGTAGTTTTTGTTAGGGAATGTACTAACCACCTGTGGGACCACCCAGAGACAGGTGTATTTAACCTGAAATCATGTGAAACACCTTAATTGCACAAAGATGGACTCCATTCAACTAATTATGTGACTTTTAAAGACAATTGGTTGCACCAGAGCTTATTTAGGTGTGTCATAGCAAAGGGGGGGGATATTATTATTTTCTGTTTTATATTTGTAATTAATTTAGAAGAATTTGTAGATTTTATTTTTCACTTTGATATTATCTGTTACTGTATAATTGCACTTGAGTTGATTCCAAGTGCCTTCAAACGAACAGAACAGTCTTTCAGACCGTGTTTCAAGTGCTATAGGCTCACACAATCTGAATGAAGAGAAAGAATAGTCTTTCAGACAGTATTTCAAAGGCTACAGGCTCACACAATCTGGTTCCATTTTTTTACTTAAACTATAATTTCAGGGTGACTGTTTACTACATTCTTCCACAGCTTATCATTCTGTGCACTGTAATTTATTAGAAACCAGTCTCTATTCTGAGTACGTTCCCAAAAATAGTTTCAGAGTTGGCTCACACGCTTTCTGCCTCTCTGTAGGGTTAACATGCATGAACTAAATAGATAGCCTTCTGCTACAGCCTTTTACTTTTTTCTTTTGTGCTCTGTAACTCATGAACCATTCAATGGGCTTTAATGCTCTTACACACCTTACTGGATCTGGTGCTCTTGTACAGTTGTCATTATCCATAGGTTTTGTGAGAGTTTGGATAGTATCTGCAGCCATGCGTAGAATGTTGTAATTTGTTTTCACATGTCTGTATCCTTTGTGCTCCATATGTTACAAAGTAAAATGGTGATGGGGGTTAATGTGAGACAGGTCTTACTATGTACAAGGATTGTGAGAAACCTTTGACCTACAGGGCAAGGTCACAGAACACTCAACCAATCCTCTATTTTCAACATTCTCATAATAGTACGGATCATCTAATTTGCATAGCCTAGTACAGTACAGAGTTAAATACAAATGCATTGGATGTTAATCTATGGAACTGAAATAGGCCCATCCTCTGTTTTTATCATTTCTCAAAGTAGGAGTAGAACCAATGTTCCAGTTTGGATAAAATGTTGAAAATGGCCAAAACTGAAGTTGGCTCCAAGTGATGTTCAAGGGAAACTGTAAACAGATTTATGTCCATCATCTTTCGCAATGCATAGATGCTATGATGATGATGTTGAGTCTACCGTAGTGGGTGCTAGATGAAGATTGTTTCAGTGCATGCAACCTGATTATCTGACTGAAGATGCCCTGATTGTCTCAGTCAAACCTCGAGCAGGTTACCCTGTGGGTCTGTTCCAGAAATCCTGAATAAGATCTGTTCCTAATGAAAACAGATGGGACAGACAGTACACCATGCTAACAGAGGACCCTAAAAAACATATCCACTGTCATGCGGAAGCATATGCTCAATGATTGTACAGGCATCTGCTACCCCTGTCTGAGAAAGGAGAGACATTGGGAATTAAACACATTATATGTGAAAGATTAAAGTGGTGGGGAATGCCTTTAGTGGTGTTTTATAAAGGTTTCTCATAGTAAAATCATAGTGAAAGCATGGTAAATCATAGATAGGCATTGTAAATCCCAGAGAGGAAGAGTAAGGCATTTAAAAAAACACAGCAAGTAATGGTAAACTATGGTAAATGCATAGTATAACTATGGGCAAAGTTGGGTAAAACTGCAAAATTACTGCACAAATATATAGTGGTTAGGATGATTTCAGATACATAAAGGATGCTCTAGGACATTGTGATGAGTCAAAGGGGTTTCGGTCTGTGATTCAGCCTCCCGACAGTAGGTGGCATCAAACCAACTCGGGACTTCCCTTACCAAGATCTCGTGACCATGGCAAAAGTCATCTTTTGAGGGGCGGCACCTTGGTGAGGGGCGGAAGTACGAGTATGTAACTTCCAGCCACTGGAGTCAAGTGAAGGATAAGGACACGTGTCGGTTGGGGATTGGTGTTCCACTGACTACAGAGGCGGGACATTACATACTAAAGGGAACGTACTACTGTGTTCGGGGTTGGTCCGAAAGAAAAAGTAGGAGGAGTCACGGTGAAGGGAGATACTGATTTTGTGCAGCGGGTTTTTTTTTGAAATACTAACATTTCTTTTGTCTTTTTTTTGTTTATGGTCACGACGAAGACAAATTAAAGACGTGTCATCAGTTTGTTTTGGATTTCACCCCTGCACTCCTTCCCTCACACCATTTTGTTTTTTCGTTTGTTATTTAATCCTTTTTGTGGTGTATAGAAAATAAAAATAAATTATTTTATTTCTGTACACATAAATTACTGTCTGGACATTCCATTTAATACACTCTCGCCTCACACGTGGTGTCAGAAGTGAAAATGGATCCAGCTACAGTTTTGACAATGTTTAGGGAGCAGGAGGAGAAGCGAGAGGAGAGAGAGACACGGCACCTGGAACAGCTCGCCCAGTTCTTGGGACAGCTGGTAGAAAAACTATCAATATCAACATCAGAGAGAGCGGTTGCCCGGATGTTTGCAGCTCAGCCTAATCTTCAGAAGATGACCTCGGAAGATGATCCCGAGGCTTTCTTGATTACGTTTGAGAGAGTGGCAGAGGCTGCAGAGTGGCCTAGGGAACACTGGGCCATGAAATTGGCACCCTGCCTGACAGGGGAAGCTCAGGCAGCGTATCGAGCCCTGACGGCCACGAATGCAGGGGACTATGTTAAAGTTAAAGAAGCCATTCTCTCACGCCTCGGGATCACGGAGGAAACATACCGGCGCCGTTTTCGGGAATACCAGCTGTCCAAGGGGATGCGGCCCCGGGTTGCGGGACAATATCTTTTAGATCAGTGCACCCGGTGGCTGCGGCCAGAAGAACATACACCCCAAGAACTGGTGCAGAAAATAGTTATAGAACAGTTTGCGTCTATACTACCGCCAGGGAATCGAGAGTGGATTAAGAGGAATAGACCTACCACTCTCGAGGATGCCCTCCTCCTGGCGGAGGCCTACGAAGACGCAAACGAAGGTGCCGGGTCAGACCCCACTCCTGCCCCTAAACTAACTCGGACCAACCAACCAATGAAGCCCAGAGGGGGTAACCGGACCTTCAGACCATGGAGGTCGAGGTTAGCCCCATCCTGGGCGAGAGAGAATCCCCCTAACCTGCCGGTCGCGGACTCGCAGGACAGATTAACTCCGTTGATGCCTCCTAACCAAGTGTGCTACCAATGTAATGAGCCTGGACACATTGCCAGGAATTGTCCAGTAATAAAGGTGGACCTGGCGACAAGATCCTGGTCAGCAGTAACAGGTAGGAACACTGGGGAATGTCGGGAGGGCCCTTATCAGTTAAGAGTACAGGTCGGGGGAAAGAGTACTTACGCATTTGCGGACTCTGGGTGTGCACAAACATTGATTCGGCAAGCTCTCTTGGATGGGGTAGCCTGGGAGCCACAGGGTAAAGTGGCTATCTCCTGTATTCATGGAGAAACTCGGGTTTATCCCACCACTAAAGTTAGACTTATTGTAGGTGATTATTCAGCTTGCGTTAAAGTGGCTGTAGCGCAATGTTTACCATACCCTGTTCTCCTGGGAAGAGACTGGCCGTTTTTTGATCGTATTTTAGGTCGGGAAATGGTCTTAGTTTCTACCAGGGGACAATTAAAGCAACAGGAGAAAACAATTGGCGAGATTTTTCCGTTGCAATCCGACCTGTTTAACCCTAAAATCCGCCCAAGAAAAACAAAAAGAGAGCGTCGGGTGGAAAAATATGAGGGAACTCTGAGACGACAAGGGGAGGGGTCTGACACAAAAGTAAACCAATCGCTGAAACGGCAAGGAAAGGGAGTAGGTATTCAGTGTAACCGGGGCTGCGAGGTTACTGAGGTGGAAGGTCATGTAATAAAAGACACTCCTCTCTGTGTACCTAACCATTGGGACCGAGATATTGACTTGGGATATGAACAACAAAATGATCCCACGTTACAGTATGCTTGGAAACGGGTTAGATATATCGAGGGGAAGGATATGCAGGAAGGACAACCGGTGGTATTTCCGCATTTTTCTGTATCTGGGCACTTATTATATAGAATAACCCGGGCTCCCGGGACGGGACAGCTCGTAAAACAGTTATTGGTTCCTAGGCCTTTTCAGTCAGAAATCATGAGATTGGCGCATGACATTCCATTTTCAGGTCATTTGGGAACTGAAAAGACTCAGGAACGAATTCTGGCCCGGTTTTTTTGGCCTGGGGTTTATGGTCTGGTGCGGAAGTATGTATCGGAGTGTCCTGAATGTCAATTAGCTGCCCCTAAGTCAGTTCGCCCCGCACCTCTGGTTCCACTTCCAATTATTGGGGTACCGTTTGAAAGGATTGGTGTAGATTTAGTAGGCCCTCTGGAGGGAACAGAGTCAGGATATCGGTATATTTTAGTAGTAGTGGACTACGCAACGAGATATCCAGAAGCTGTTCCCTTACGCTCTATGAATGCAATAGCTGTAGCGAATGAATTGGTAAAAATATTCTCTAGGGTGGGAATCCCGAAAGAAATTCTCACTGATCAGGGCACTAATTTTATGTCAGACTGTATTCAGCAACTATATAAATTATTGAAAATTCGTTCAATTAGAACCTCAGTTTTTCATCCACAAACGGATGGGCTTGTTGAACGATTTAATCAGACTTTGAAAAATATGTTGCGCCGCTTTGTAGATCAAGAAAAACGCAATTGGGCTAAACTGCTTCCCTACTTGCTCTTTGCAGTTCGCGAGGTACCACAATCCTCAACGGGGTTTTCCCCGTTTGAGCTCTTGTACGGTCGGCAGCCGCGGGGTATCTTGGATCTCATAAGAGAAGGCTGGGAAGAACAGTCAAAGGAGTCTAAAAATGTAGTAAAATACGTGTTGCAGTTACGCGATCGCTTAGAATTAGTCGGTCGATTGGCACATGACAATCTCAAAGCGGCACAGCAGAAGCAGCAACAAAGCTACAATAAAAATGCAAGAATTCGGAACTTTCGACCTGGAGATAAAGTGTTGTTATTGTTGCCCTCATCGGAATCTAAGTTGTTTGCTAAATGGCAGGGTCCCTTTCAGGTTATTCGAGCAATTGGTAAAGTCAATTATGAGATCCGACAGCCTGGGCGTCGGAAAGAAAGTCAAATTTATCATGTTAATCTCCTGAAACCGTGGAAAGAACGGGAAGTCCATTTTATATCTCCTGTACAGGAGGGAGAGGATTTTGGACCCTCAATTGAGTCAGAGTCAGCAATTGAGGTCCCGATGGGGGAACAATTAACTCCTGATCAGCGTGAAGAGGTAAGCAATCTAATTAAAATGTTCAGTGATGTGTTTTCTAACGTGCCTGGAAGAACGCATTTGATCGAACATGCTATTATCACTCCGCCAGGTCTAAGAGTTAGACAGAGACCGTATCGCATTCCAGAGAGTCGGAGAGATTCTGTTCGAAGGGAGGTGGAGTGTATGTTGAAACTTGGGGTAATTGAACCTTCCCGAAGTGAGTGGTGTAGCCCAATAGTACCAATAGACAAGCCAGATGGGTCACTACGATTATGTATCGATTTTAGGAGGGTGAATGCTATCTCCAAGTTTGATGCATATCCCATGCCTCGAGTAGATGAACTCTTAGACAAACTGGGGCAAGCTCGGTTTATTTCAACTCTGGATCTGACGAAAGGATATTGGCAAATTCCATTAACGAAAGCCTCTCGTGAGAAAACGGCATTTTCAACCCCAGAGGGTCTTTTTCAATTTTGTACTATGCCGTTCGGACTTCATGGAGCGCCTGCTACTTTTCAGAGACTAATGGACAGGGTTTTACAACCTCATCGAGAGTATGCAGCTGCGTATATCGATGATGTAGTCATTTATAGTTCTTCCTGGAGAGAACATTTGACTAGATTAGAAGCCGTCTTACAGTCTCTGAGGAGGGCGGGGCTCACAGCGAACATGGCAAAGTGCGCTATTGGAAAAGAAGAAACTAAATATTTAGGTTTCATAATGGGTAAGGGTAGAGTGAAACCGTTGGTTTCAAAAGTCCAGGCTTTGTTGGATTCACCGGTACCTACCACGAAAACCCAGGTGAGATCACTGTTAGGGTTGGCTGGTTATTACCGCCGCTTTATTCCACACTTTTCCACTATAGCCGCCCCTCTCACTGATCTCACTAAAAAGAACGCTCCAAATAAAATTAAGTGGAGTGCAGAGTGTCAGACAGCCTTTGAATCTATTAAAACTAATTTGAGTCAGGCCCCAGCATTAATAAGCCCGGATTTCAGCCGAGAGTTCGTCCTGCAGACAGATGCATCGCAGACTGGTCTGGGGGCGGTTCTGTCCCAGGAGAGAGATGGTATAGAACACCCGATACTATACATCAGTCGGAAGTTACTGCCCAGAGAACAGAGGTATTCGGTAGTGGAGAAAGAATGCCTGGCAGTGAAATGGGCAGTGGAATCTTTAAAATACTATCTTCTGGGACGACCCTTTGTACTCATCACAGATCACGCTTCTTTAAAGTGGTTAGACACGATGAAGGATTCAAACGCTAGGATTACGCGGTGGTACCTGGCGCTCCAACCCTTCGCCTTTCAAATAAGGTATCGTGCGGGTAAGTTACATCAAAATGCTGATTTTTTTTCCCGGGAGGGAGGTAAAAGGGAAGGGTTAGAGGTGTCCGAGTGTTCCTTCGGCTCCACTCTGAGGGGTGGGATATGTGATGAGTCAAAGGGGTTTCGGTCTGTGATTCAGCCTCCCGACAGTAGGTGGCATCAAACCAACTCGGGACTTCCCTTACCAAGATCTCGTGACCATGGCAAAAGTCATCTTTTGAGGGGCGGCACCTTGGTGAGGGGCGGAAGTACGAGTATGTAACTTCCAGCCACTGGAGTCAAGTGAAGGATAAGGACACGTGTCGGTTGGGGATTGGTGTTCCACTGACTACAGAGGCGGGACATTACATACTAAAGGGAACGTACTACTGTGTTCGGGGTTGGTCCGAAAGAAAAAGTAGGAGGAGTCACGGTGAAGGGAGATACTGATTTTGTGCAGCGGGTTTTTTTTTGAAATACTAACATTTCTTTTGTCTTTTTTTTGTTTATGGTCACGACGAAGACAAATTAAAGACGTGTCATCAGTTTGTTTTGGATTTCACCCCTGCACTCCTTCCCTCACACCATTTTGTTTTTTCGTTTGTTATTTAATCCTTTTTGTGGTGTATAGAAAATAAAAATAAATTATTTTATTTCTGTACACATAAATTACTGTCTGGACATTCCATTTAATACACTCTCGCCTCACAGACATTCATAGAGTTCTGGTGTTATTCAATGAATGAGTGTAGCATAATAATGAAGGAGCCCCCCAAGGGATTGAGCAAGCTATCACAGCTATCCTGATGAATGAAATAACCACAGCACCCTATGAATGTGCAGGAGGTATTCTGTTTATATAACAAGTCCACATTTTGGAAAAGAAAGTCCATTTAAACTTATATTTAACAGCTGATTTCAGATAATTACTTTCCTTAGAACAAGGTCTGCACCACCGAATATGAAAATTCAATGCTAGATATCTCAACACTGAATTATACATTATAATTTGAATAACACGAACATAACTTAATATTTGAGCAACAGAACCCACAACAACTCACCATAAAACAGCATGTGACACGTGACATTAAACTAGATGACAAATCTGTCAAAATCAATACTTAAATGATATTCTCACCAGAAGAATAACATTGAAACAAATAGTGAGTGTTAATACTTATGGCCACCACAGTATTTGGAAATATATATTTTTGATAAGGGTTGCTTTGTGATTCATTGGAAGCTTTCAGTCTCCAGGCTTTCAACCAGGCCCATTTGACTAGGAACACAAAAAGCGGGAAAACAAAGAGGAAAGGGCCTTGGATAATCTCCCCTTTAGAAATGCCACGGCCCGGTTCAGCGAAGCGTGTGGTGTAACCAACACAACCTGAGACGTCAACAAACAGATCCAGAGAGAAAGCAATGACCTCCCAACTGATTAATTAGGTGTGAGAAACAAAGCCTTTTGTGAAGAAGACCCTTCTTTGTGAAGTGTTCGGCGCTCTTTATCTGCAGTGCACAAGGAGGTTTACGCATTGCTCTCTATGTGAGGCAGGGAGAGGAGTGGGGGGTAGGATGTGAGAAGAACGATAATGTAATGGAGTGGTACCCTGTTCATTATGAGCATTGAGAGACAAAGGGTGCATGTTTCTTCTTCCATGGGTCTTAGCTACGGAGATTCCACACTCCCCTCATTGAGTCTTGGGTGGGATGTTTCCTAGCATTCCTCATGACCTCTTAAGCTCTGTTAAACACATCTCACATGCACATCCAATACCTCCTGTGTCTCAGATAGGGTATAGCTAAAATCTGTTCAAAGATTGCTTTCGTAAAGTAGCTGCTAAACTAGACGTTCTAATATATACAGTCACAGACAAAAGTACAGATGAACCTACTTTGTATTGTGATTGCCCTGCAGACATACTTCGTGATATAAAACGAGTCATGATTTAAACCAGTTTCACGTTTGACTATCAGCACATTACGAGTGTGAGAAAAAAAAAGAAAAATAACGGTGAATTAAAGAGCAGGGTTTTAATACTGTACATTTAGTCATTCTTTACATTTAAACACATGCATATAGTTTACTACAGGACAAATACATTTTGTATCATTACCTAAAATGAAACAGTTTGTGTCATTGTCTAAAAAAGGCATGAATTGTCAACTGATGAGAGCCATCAATTAGACGTTGCACATGGTGTTTTTTTGTGTGTATTTGCATAAGACTGTCTATGCTACAAAGACAAATTTGGTGACGCTGGTGTTTTGTAGCTGAACTGTATCCCATTAAGACCGCCCACGCAGTATTTGACATAATAAAACAACACATTATCACGTAACATGCATAAAATCAAAAATAACATGCAAAAACTAATTTCATACGTATTTAAAAACGTATTTGGGCAATCAACATATTTTGTATGAAACACATTTGTTGCTAATTATTGACAATTATCATGATTGAAAAGCAACACCTGATGATAATTATAAAATAAATAAATACATAATCATCAAGTGCTGAAAAATAAATTGGAAATTTGTGATTAAAAAAACAACAAAAACTAGAGTACAGCAATGATCTCAAGACGGCAGTTATAGAACTAAACAAAAAAGGAGAAACTACCAGAAAAATAGCAGAAAGACTCGTTTTACCGAAAAGCACTGTGTGATCTATTATTGACAAACACAGGAGAACAGGAAGTACTGCAACTAGCTCCAGGTGTGGAAGACCAAGAAAGATTTCTGCAAAATCTGGAAGAAGAATCATTTGAGCAGCCCAGCAAAATCATCAGATTACTGCAAAAGACAAGAGAATTGAGAGAAGATGTTCAAGAAATTCACGAGTGAACAATTCAGTGATCACGTGATGAATTTCCATAGGCAAAAATCAAGATGCAAACCTTTGGTAAAAACAAAACACAAGAAAGCGATTGGAATCTTCCATTGAATATTTTAAGAAACCTGATGATTTCTTCAACCAAATGTTATGGCCAGACGAATCCAAAAACTTTTTTTTTAAACCAAGCAACAATATGTTTGGAGGAAGAGAGGAGAAGAATTTTAAAAATGTTAATCATGCCCAGTGTTAAACATGGTGGGCTTCTTTTTCTTCCTCAGGCACTGGCGACCATTGTATTGTAGAAGGATCAATGAATGCTGCAAAATATCAAGACATTTTGTTCTCTCATTTGTTATCCAGTGCTAGAAAGCTTATTGGATGGAATTTTGTTTTCCCAGCAGGATAAGGACCCCAAGCATTCTACGAAGTCTACAAAGGAATTTCATTTTTTTAAAAAAGCAAGATTACAGTTATAGATTGGCTAAGTCAGTCCCCAGACTTGAATCCCATTGAGATTTTGTGGATTGACTTGAAGGCTGCTGTTTCAAAAAGGAAACCAAAGTCGACCGCAGAACTCAAAGCTGTATCTGTTGATAAACAGGCAAAAATATCTCCAGAAATATGCCAGGAACTGGTTTGAAAATACAAAAAAAAAAAAAACTGCAAGCTGTAAAAGAAGCAAAGGGTGGGCACACAAAATACTAATGCAAGGGTGCCCAAATACTTTTATCGAAGTGTGAACATCGTTTTTGCATGTAATTTTTAATGTTATGCATGTTATATAATAATGTGTTGTTTTATTACAATGCCTCCTTTAATTTATGTCTTTCAATAGAACAATTATAAATGATAAAAATCACTTTCTTTGTGGTTTTCCTCAGTTTTTTGATCTGTCCAAATACTTTTGTCTGTGGCTGTGCACACACACACAGCACTAAAAGCATACTCAGTAGTAACAGCATTTTCTTATTAAAGAGTATATTGTTTTAAATGTAAACATGTTTCCTTTACTATTCTCTAATTCCAGATGTTCTGAGTTCTGTTGCTCCAACATTTGAGTTACCATTTTTCTCTAAATCTTCCATTACCTGGCTTTGAGCTGACTTGAGCTTGTCAGATGATACCGTGAAATTATTATGAAGGTATTTACTTTTTAAAATAGAAAATGTAAGCACATAGCAAACATTATTAAGGACCCATACCAGCATAATTACAATACAAATCAGTTTGGATGAAAGGGGTTGGATAAAAAAAATAATTAAAAAAATGCCATAACATGGCACTTACTGGATCGTAAGGGTATTTATTGATCTGGATGGACTGCTCCTCAATTAGGGATAGGGAAGCACATGCCAACTAAACACTTACTGTGAGATTTTCTATCTTACTTTGACTAAAAAAGTGAATGCACCATGGATTTGCAGCTTATATATTTTATAGCACACATCAGGGGTGTGCTCTGTAATAACGAATCATGTGAAAGCCAGCTATTTCCCTTCATGTTACAGAAAGTGTTTGTAATTTGTATTTCCAAACACTGTATTCTTCAAGGTAACCTGGCAGAGCATTTAGACTTTGTTCTGCAAGCTTCAGTGTTCCTGCTTCACAATTTTAAACCATGCCTTGAGGCCTATGAAAGCAACAGCAGTGTGCAATTAAAACAATTCCACTACACCAATACAGTACCGGCCACTGGTAATAGCATCTACATAAAGCACTGGAGTACAAAACCAGCATTTTAAAATACCCCAGGCCAAAGAATGATTTTATCAGCTTGTTGACATGGTCGAGGTACTTTTACTACAACCCAAATGAATGTCTGTAAGCTGCATGTGTTTTTTTTTTTGTTTTGTTTTGGTGTTTTTTTTGTGTCTGGTTGGTTTTAAAGCATAGTTGTAAAATATCAAATAAACCGTTTTGTAAAAGTAATAGTGAGTCATCTAT
Source organism: Polyodon spathula (assembly GCF_017654505.1). Lineage (NCBI taxonomy): Eukaryota > Metazoa > Chordata > Actinopteri > Acipenseriformes > Polyodontidae > Polyodon > Polyodon spathula. The sequence goes on from NC_054544.1 coordinate 43,801,886, forward strand.
TGTCAAACAGAGGTAATGGTTTCATCTGGTTTTATTTTGAGTCCATATGGATGTAATCCTATATTAAAGTAGTGATTACTGTGCAATACATCTGATTACTCTTTACCCTTGCAGTGCCAGAGTTTTGGATCAAAAGGGAATTCCAACAGTCTTACAGTTTAGTGGTGCGTTATTCAAGTAACCCCCCCCCCCCCCCCCCCCCCCCCCCCCCCCCCCCCCCCCCCCCCCCCCCCCCCCCAAAAAGAACCAACTGTTGCAGATTTTATTCTGCCCTAGTTTCTTGGCATGTCTGTAAAGCATTTTCAAAATAATCAATTGGCTGTTTTTTTTTTTGTTTGTTTTTTTTTATCTGAAAGGATGTTCATCTGTTGGGGTCATGTTTTGGCTAAGTTCTGGCTTTGTAAACCTTGATATAATTGCCAAGTGGGCCACGGGGTGCCAATTGTGAGCTCTCTCAAACAACATCCCCTGTGTTTGTTTGAAACTGGCAAGGGTTTCCTATGTAGTATTCCAGGATGCACAGTGCAGTACATCTGTTGCAGGGTCCTGTTAAGCGAGAAAGGCATCCCCTGCCAGGAACACACTGGCTGTCCCGTTGCTATGGTGACGATGCCTCAGTTTCCCCTGCATGTTGGCACCCTGGCAGCAGCAGCTATATAATGGCTCAAAAGGTAATTTAGGTCTGCTGACACCACCTTTGGCTTGGAGGGTTTGGTGGCACAGTTGGCTAATTCACTGATATCCCTCTTAAAAACTCATCATATATAAATAAGCACCTGCTACTTTTCATATATAAATATATGTACTGTAGGCAGGTACAGTAGGTGGGACAGGGCTATATTAACACATGATTTGAATAGACTGAGGAAGGTTGTTAGTCCCAACACTTGGGATACTCCAGGCAAGCCCAAAGCCAGGTAAAGAAAGTTATAGAGAAAAATGAGCAAGAGAACCCAGAACCACTGAAAGTAATTGATAACACCATAAAGTAGTATTTGAAATACAAATAAATAATTTAAGTAAATGGTATTGAAGCAGCTTAACCTTTACAAGCTCTGTTTTTGTCGTTTCACCCAGAGAGCTCACTCAGCTGAAATACCTCTAATGTAACCATTACAAAAGCAGCTGCTCTTGACTTTGCTAATTATTCATCTAAATATTTCCACACTCTTGCCATTCTGCTTCATGCTACTGTTTCAGTAGTCACATACTTTCAAGGGATGTTAAAGTTTAGAGTTTAAGCAGTAAGAATGGTCCCTATGTGTTTAACCATTGTCAAAGAAGTCACAGCGAGTGGGAGAAGTACAGCGTGGAAAAGTACAGAGCAGTTTCGAAGCAGAAAGGAGAAATTGCATCTTAAATTGCTTTAATCAGAAAACAGAGGACATTGGGGAAACACAGCCGCGTGTGTTTTTCTGATAACATACAAGCTGAAACTCGGAGCAGCTGATTCAAATTCAGCGCCGTTTTGAGACACGGGCGAGGGGAGGAGCCGACAGCACAGCAGAACAACGCAGTTAAACGAGGCAGTCTTCCCAGCGACAGCGAGTGGAAGCGACAGCGAGTGGGAGAAGTACAGCGTGGAAAAGTACAGAGCAGTTTCGAAGCAGAAAGGAGAAATTGCATCTTGAATTGCTTTAATCAGAAAACAGAGGACATTGGGGAAACACAGCCGCGTGTGTTTTTCTGATAACAAACAAGCTGAAACTCGGAGCAGCTGATTCAAATTCAGCGCCGTTTTGAGACACGGGCGAGGGGAGGAGCCGACAGCACAGCAGAACAACGCAGTTAAACGAGGCAGTCTTCCCAGCGACAGCGAGTGGAAGCGACAGCGAGTGGGAGAAGTACAGCGTGGAAAAGTACAGAGCAGTTTCGAAGCAGTTTGAAAGCAGGTTGACGGCTGCAGAAGAAACTAAACTTCAAAAAAAAAAACCCTCAACATGGTCTTCAAGCCAGTAATCTGTGACACCTGCTTGATGTGGGAAATCCGAGAAAACCCAGCGGAGCTAAACCAAGTGTGCGTAAAGTGCCGCACGATCCAGGATTTGCATAAACTAGTAAGCATGCTAGAAATGGAGCTGGAAGAAGTGAGACAGCAACAGGATCTTGAGGAACTGGCACACCCACAATTCATGGAAGTCTGCATCACCCCTAACAGACTGAAAGCCACCAGGGAGATAGAAGGTCAGAACAGCTGGGTTCAGGTAGGCAGAAGCAGGGAAAAAAAGAAACTTCGTCAAACACCACCAGAAATCAAAACAACCAACAGATTTGAGTCACTTCAGAATGGTGATGAGCAGAACCAACAACAAGAGAATGAAAGGAACAACATCCAGGACCCTATTGACAGTGGTGACAAGACAGTAAAAAGAAGGGAGGTCATGATTGTTGGGGACTCCATATTGAGAAACACAGCAAGTTCAGTTCGCAGTTTGGACCCCCTTACTACAACAGTGTGCTGCCTTCCGGGAGCCTCGGTCAAGCACATCACTGAGAACGTGGACAGGCTCCTAGAACGAACAGGAGACGACCCGGTAGTAGTCGTCCACATCGGTACAAACAACATTGGAAGAGACAGACCAAAATCCCTGCAAAACAAATTCAGAGAGCTAGGAAGGAAATTAAAAGAGAAAACCAAAACTGTGGTATTTTCTGGTATACTACCCGCACCTTGCAAAGGACCATATGGACAGCTGGAAATAATAAATCAAAACGAATGGTTGAAGACGTGGTGCACACGGGAAGGCTTCACCTATCTTGATCATTGGACCACATTCTACAACGAGGACTATCTGTATAGACGGGATGGACTGCATTTAAATAACAAGGGAACTAGTCTACTTGGAGAAAAGATCCTCGAGCAGGTTCGGAAGCATTTAAACTAGAAAGGAAGGGGGGAGAAATGAACAAAAAAACAGAAGGGAGACCGCATCAAAACAAGGACAACAACTCAGGTAAGACAACCATTAAATGTATTTATCTAAATGCTAGAAGTATCAGAAACAAAATTCTAGAACTTGAAGCTACTGCACTAACAGGTAACTATGATGTGATAGGTGTTACAGAAACGTGGTTATCTGAGAGTGATGGGGACGAATATAATATTTGTGGGTATACACTGTATAGGAAAGACAGGCAGGACAGAAGAGGAGGAGGGGTAGCGCTATACATAAGAAACAGTCTTGAAGCCCAGGTGTTAAACCTGGACAAAGAAAATAAAACCGAATCAATATGGGTCAGAATAACAGACAAAAATTCAAAAGGCATAATAATAGGAGCATGCTATAGACCGCCAGATTCAGACGGTGAGCAAAATAATCTGTTATACAATGACATTAGAAATGTGTGTAGCAAAGGAGAAGCCATACTAATGGGGGATTTCAACTTCCCCCAAATAAAATGGGAAAACCCGGTGGGTAGCGCGAAGGATGAAATAGAAATGGTGGAAATGACAAATGACTGCTTCCTAACACAATTTGTCAAGGCACCGACTAGAGGGGAGGCATGCCTTGATTTAGTCTTTTCAAATAACGAAGATAGAATAACTAAAACAGAGGTCAGAGAACCACTGGCAAACTCAGACCACAACATGGTCTCATTTGAAGTGTTTTTTAAAACCCCAAAAGTAAAGACTAAAGCTAAGGTTTACAATTTTAGAAAAGCAAACTATGAAGGTATGAAACAGAGACTAACAGAAGTAGATTGGAGTAAAATAGAGAAAACACCCACAGAAGAAGGATGGTTGTTCTTCAAAAACGTAGTACTAGAGGCGCAAAACAATTATATCCCTAAAGTAGACAAATCTAAATGTAAAACTAAATTGCCAAAATGGTTTAATAGATCAATTAAAAAAAATATTCAGCGAAAAAAGGCACTTTACAGAGCATTAAAAAAGGACCAAAAAGAAAGTACACAGAAAGAGTACACAGAACTGCAAATGCAAGTCAAAAAGGAAGTTAGAAAGGCCAAGAGAGAAATAGAAATGAACATTGCTAAAGAAGCTAAAACCAATTCCAAAATGTTTTTCCAATATTACAACAGCAAGAGAACATTCAAAGAGGAGATTAAATGTTTAAGAGATACAAATGGCAAAATCATAGAGGAAGAAAAAAAAATAGCAAATATGTTAAATGATTACTTTTCACAAGTTTTTACAAAGGAAGATACTGACAACATGCCCCACATGTCATCCAGTTCCTATCCAGTTTTAAATAACTTTAGCATAACTGAGGCAGAAGTGTTAAAGGGACTAGGAGCTCTTAAAATAAACAAATCCCCTGGGCCGGATGAGATCCTCCCAGTAGTACTCAAAGAAATGAAAGAAGTAATTTACAAACCGCTAACCAAGATCATGCAGCAGTCTCTTGACACAGGGGTGGTACCGACAGACTGGAAAATTGCAAACGTAATACCGATCCACAAAAAGGGAAACAAAACTGAACCAGGTAACTACAGACCAGTAAGCCTGACTTCTATTATATGCAAACTTATGGAAACTATAATAAGATCCAAAATGGAAAATTACCTATATGGTAACAGGGTACTGGGAGACAGTCAACATGGTTTTAGGAAAGGGAGATCGTGCCTAACTAACTTGCTTGATTTTTTTGAGGATGCAACATCGATAATGGATAATTGCAAAGCATATGACATGGTTTATTTAGATTTCCAGAAAGCTTTTGACAAAGTCCTGCACAAAAGATTAATTCTCAAACTGAACGCAGTTGGGATTCAAGGAAACACATGTACATGGATTAGGGAGTGGTTAACATGTAGAAAACAGAAAGTACTGATTAGAGGAAAAACCTCAGAATGGAGTGTGGTAACCAGCGGTGTACCACAGGGATCAGTATTAGGTCCTCTGCTATTCCTAATCTACATTAATGATTTAGATTCTGGTATAGTAAGCAAACTTGTTAAATTTGCAGACGACACAAAAGTAGGAGGAGTGGCAAACACTGTTGCAGCAGCAAAAGTCATTCAAAATGATCTAGACAAGATTCAGAACTGGGCAGATACATGGCAAATGACATTTAATAGAGAAAAGTGTAAGGTACTGCACGCAGGAAATAAAAATGTACATTATAAATATCATATGGGAGATATTGAAATTGGAGAAGGAATCTATGAAAAAGACCTAGGAGTTTTTGTTGACTCAGAAATGTCTTCATCTAGGCAATGTGGGGAAGCTATAAAAAAGGCTAACAAGATACTCGGATACATTGTGAAAAGTGTTGAATTTAAATCAAGGGAAGTAATGTTAAAACTGTACAATGCACTTGTAAGACCTCATCTTGAATATTGTGTGCAGTTCTGGTCACCTCGCTATAAAAAAGATATTGCTGCTCTAGAAAGAGTGCAAAGAAGAGCGACCAGAATTATTCCGGGCTTAAAAGGCATGTCATATGCAGACAGGCTAAAAGAATTGAATCTGTTCAGTCTTGAACAAAGAAGACTACGTGGCGACCTAATTCAAGCATTCAAAATTCTAAAAGGTATTGACAGTGTCGACGCAAGGGACTTTTTCAGCCTGAAAAAAGAAACAAGGACCAGGGGTCACAAATGGAGTTTAGAAAAAGGGGCATTCAGAACAGAAAATAGGAGACACTTTTTTACACAGAGAATTGTGAGGGTCTGGAATCAACTCCCCAGTAATGTTGTTGAAGCTGACACCCTGGGATCCTTCAAGAAGCTGCTTGATGAGATTTTGGGATCAATAAGCTACTAACAACCAAACGAGCAAGATGGGCCGAATGGCCTCCTCTCGTTTGTAAACTTTCTTATGTTCTTATGTTCTTATGTTCTTATCTGTGGTATTTTCACAGTAGGGTGTGTGCAGTGCAAGGTTATTATTTCAGTATATGTTCATATAGGCAGTCTCATCCGCATCAATGTTGCATCATAAAAAGCAACAGCGCTCTAATGGATGGCTTCTCATGATGGTTTATTATTTTATTTATTTGTTACATTTTTGAGGTTACAAAAATTCTCTAATTGTTAAAGTTTAACCATGTTTAACACTAAAGTTTAAATGTTCAGTAAATTAAATGGAGAGAGAGAGAGAGAGAGAGAGAGAGAGAGAGAGAGAGAGAGAGAGAGAGAGAGAGAGAGAGAGAGAGACCTTATTCAACTAATCTTATTTGAAGGTATCAGCAAAAAAAAAAAAAAAAACATTGTTCTACTGTACGTCAAACTGGACAGGATGCACTTCTAGTAATTGAGAGGAGACTGTAGTAACACCATTGCCCTTAAGTACAGTATGTTGTATAGTTGTTTAAAGTTGCCTTTTCTATTTCAAGTGCTGGAGGCATGTAACAGGGTACATGATTTACCTTAACCTGACAACCGCCTGCCTGTGCTAATTTGTCCAGCATATCTCCCCACTGCCACGCCCTGTCTCATTAAACTGTCAGAGAGCCCCAGCAGGCTGGCTCGTTTTCACAGCAGTCCATTACCTCAGCCAGCACCCTGCCCCCTCTCCCAGTGTGGACAGCTGAGTGAGTGTGTTTAGGGGGTGAGGAAGGGGCAGGGAGTTACCTATAGATTTTGGGCCACAGCCAAATTGTAGCTTTTGACAAATTACAGGAGAGGGCTGTTTTTCTTAACGCCTTGTCACCCTTTTAAAGATTTGTAGCACACTTGTTTGAATTACATGTAGGAATCCTCAATTTTGATCAGCTAACCAGGTTTGTTCGAATATATAGTGCCAGCTATGTGTCCCTTTTGTATTAGTATCTGTGCTTATTTATTTATTTATTTATATTTTGTTTAAGGCCCAATTTAGAAGCTTGTAAAAAGCTTTTTCTTTTAAAGGAATAACGCAGTTTTAACTGCATAAAACATGCAATAAACCTGCACAGAACAATAAATGAATAGCTTTTACTTGTTACTAAGGCGTTTTATTCTGTTTTTAAATAGTTGTGTTACTTTCAGAAGTCTTGCCTTGCACTATTACAAATGGAGCCATCTTTTAAAAGTCCCTGTACCTGTGTTACTTGTAAAAATGTACACAGTCCGTTGCTGGACACAATTATTATTGCAGAACTGCACCCAGAAGAACAATATTAGGATTCTAATAATTCAACATGACACAAACTGAAGGGGGAACTTCAATAAGCAGAAAGCTCTTCAGGATTAGATTAAAAAACTTGTGTGAATGTCAGTCACCAAAAACGAGGATGCTGTTGGGTTGTCTAACATAGATATTGAACATCTAATTTGTCATAGAGAAATATAAAGTAATGGGATGAAGTAAGGTCAATGAGAGGAGAAACAAAATAAAACTGAAGATAGGAATATGTGACCCAATTTCCTGGTGCTGCTGTCCAGATTCAAAGCCTACACAGTTTCATGGTGGAGCTGTCCAGATTCAAAGCCTACGCAGTTTCCTGGTGAGGGGGTCACATCAGGTGTCTCACAGTGAAAATAGCCCAGTGATTACATGTTCTTCATTCACTGGCGATTCCTGGAATATTGGAACAATAGGAGGCCGCCTGTGGGCTTTTTTTTCTTTAGACCAAAAAGTCAGAAGATTGCAACTCAATTACAATAGACTTTGAAAGGTCAGCAACACACCAACCAGTCAGTTCCAAACCTGCACATCTGGTGTCCGATTCTTGGTTCCTTATTTAGAATGTATTTACTCTGCAGGATAGTCCAACTGGGAGATATTTTTTTCAATTAAGGTCCTGTTTCTGCCCAGTTTTGCAGCTGCGGCTGAACTTGGATGTACACCCTTTTACAACTCATTGATTCAGTGGAGAATATGGGATTCTAAAATTGTATCTACTTGGGCCATATTTTTTTAAATTTAATTCATTTTTCCCTTAGAGAAATAAAAGCACAGCAAAGTGTGATAAAACATAGTGAAAGCATGGTGAAACGAAGGTAAGCAATGGAAAGCCCAGAGAGGTATGGTAAAGCATGGTGAACTATGGTAAATGCATAGCATAATAATGGGAAAAACTACAAATTTACTCTGGTAAACTTTTATAATGGTTAAGTGCTAGTTACACTATATCGTTTATTCGCTATGTTTTTTTACGCCCAACGTTTCTCTGCTATTTTTGTATTCAGACTTCATCACAGGCATGGTGGGGGAACATCTGATTGTAGCAGTGCAGAATATGTTGTTCTTTATGATAAGCAGCACAAGAAATATCTCAGTAAAGAATACAAACAGAAATTATGGGAAAATATGAGCAAATCGAAAACGAAGCACTATTGGTATGTTAAAATAAACACAGTGTTTGAATACAGGTTTTCGTTAAATGTCCCGGTGCAGCTTCTAGAACATGCATGCCATGAGATCTCACGGCCCATTACATATATTCAGGCACAATTGAGCTACCCATTCTATAGGAGGCTGTCTGGTCCTGTGGTTAAAGAAAAGGGCTTGTAACAGAAGGTTAAAATCATGACACTGTATGACCTTGAGGTTTACCTCCTTTTGCTCTGTCTTTCGGGTGAGACGTTGTTGCAAGTAACTCTGCAGCTGATGCATAGCTCACACACCCTAGTCTCTGTAAGTCGTCTTGGATAAAGGTGTCTGCTAAATAAACTAATAATAATAATAGTAATAATAGTATTGCTGAATGCTATGATTGTGAAGTAGTCGCCGGTAACAAGGTATCTGTGAGAAATAAAAGCAAAAAGCATTGAAATGATTGTGTTTGGTAGTACTATCTATTTTTTTGTTGCCGATAACATTGCTTGAGATTATCTATTACCAAAACAAACCTGTTTCGACTTTTTTCGCAGAGAATTTTGCATTTTGTTTCACACCAATTATTCTCAAGTGTGAAAGGTTGTATTCAATTCCATAGGTTTGATTTTTTACCCTAGAAAATGCAGCGAATAAACGCTATAGTGTGAATAGCCCTCACTAAAGAATAATGTAGTTTTAGTTATTGTTTTATAACATGAACAGGCATTTTACTTTATTCAAAGGTTTTGAAAATACTTTCTTATAGTATTTTTTCTGCTGTCTGAATGGTTCAACTTCTCTCATCTAAATCCACCAAAGAGCTGTACTTGCCTGTACCATAGATAGACAAACAGAGGGCTTTAGTCTGCAGCCTTTATACATGCTGGACTTTACCAGGGAATTGACCCCAGTGCAGTGACAGCCCTCAAGTCACAAAACAACAAATACAGCTTCCTCGTTAGCTCTGTCAATCAGACAGCTTCCTCAAGCATTAGGAGAGACCAAAAAAAATGTTTTTGATTGAAGAGCTCAATGCATACATTACTCACAATTTAGTGGAGAGCAGGCTTGAACAGCCAGCAGGTCCCCACACCAAATCAAGCAAGGGTCAAATGGGATCAATTTCCGGCCCTTCATGTGGGCAGGAGTCAAGTGTGCCGACAAACAGGTTTTTCTGTCTCTGCTGGTGCACAGTATGAGGTAGTATGGGGTCCCAGGGGGCTGGAGGGTCAAGCTGCAGACTTTGATAAACGTCTGTTTACTGGGGGGAGCAGAAGTACATTTGGCAAGGACAAGCATGTATTCCTTTGAAGGATGTTCTTGAAGAATGGCTCTGCAGCTGCTGCTGTTCCAGTTGGCTCTCTCGGACTAATGTTCTCTAAAGATATATCATTTTCCTTTGAATTTAAGATTTTCCATCCTCAGTTTGAAGAAAAAATAAAACATCAAATAAACATACATTTACAAAGATACAATTACAAAATGTGGAGGCCATTTGCATCCTTCTGCTATCACACAGAGCATTACAGTTATGTGCTGCTTTTCATTTCCAGTCATGATTACTCACAACTGTTTTTCACCCAATTGGTGAAGTGCGATATTGCTTGACATGTTGAAAAATACTGGGGTCTGATCAGTATTTGCAATCTGCCAAGCTAGTACTGCTTGTAAATAACACTAAAATTGTAAAAACTTGAATTCCTCGGGGGGCTAATGACGCTTCTTTGAAAATGGCTGCCAGTATGTCATGGATAATTTGAGATTGGGCAGTAACGTGTCACTATACTGTACTTGAATTTAAGATGCAGGCTATTTTTGAAAAGAAAAAAAGTTTAAAAAGTGTACTATGACAGGGTAGCTGAGCGGTGACGTCAAGCCAGAATGCAGGAAGAAAAGACGCGGTGTGCGCCATTTTTATTTAAATAACAAAAAAAAAAAAAAAAAAAAAAGGCTTTAACAAAACAACACTCACAGAGCAAAATAAAAGTTTAAACAAAATAATCACGAACGCTAAACACAACAGTAGGTCAGGCTGGGCAGTTGCTGTTGCTGTCACTGTTCCTATTTATATGTTTATTTTGTTTATAATCTACTAGCTCACTCTCGTTCCTCCTTTCAAACACCCACCCCGAGTGCAGAGAGCTGCAGGCATTTATACAGTTGACCATCTCCCGATTAGCAACAAATTAATCACTTAAATTAATTTGGAAGATGGCCACCTTCTAGACAAGGTTTTTATTTCTACACTGGCAGAGGACGAGCTGCCTAATCTCACCTCTGCCCGAAACAAAACAATAACAAACAAAACACACTGCTACACCATCATATAAAAATACAATAAATAAATAAATAAATAAATAAATAATAATAATAATCATAATAATAATACAACAAAACAAATACAAAATAATAAACTGCACAGGGCGGAGGGGTACCCCGTTCTAAAATAAACAAATACGTTTACAGGGCTCCTCACCCTGTTACATGTGTCTTAAATTCAGAGGAATACGGTATTTAAATATTGAAAAATACTGAAGGTTAGAGAGGGTTTCTTACACAGTATACATGATCTAAACTGAGATTATAAATTCACAAAATATCGAAAATATAGAAATCAAGTTGAAGCCGTTGGGCAAAGCAATTGTTGACTTTCTGATGTATTTATTTTTATTAAAGGCATACAATATAGTCTTCAAATAAAAATAGCAAAACAATTGCAATTGCGTTTACAAAGAAGGGATAAGGGTCAATAAAATTCAATTTTTTTCTTACAAGTGATGGGCAGAAAATATTTACATGGATGTTGTTTCATCTTTATTTGCAGAAATTAACTTTTATTTTCCACATTCTTCTTTTTTCCATGTGTATAAAATCCTATGTAGGTCAAAAGATCACATAAAAAAATTAACATAAGCTCTATTGCACAAAGTTGGCCAACATGGAATTTGATACACATAGAATAAATAAGAATGTGGTAATAGACAAGTTAATTTCTGCAAAAATACCCTATATAGCGGTCCCATTAAAGGTGAAATTATACTTGTATAATGCCCATCTTAATGCCATCTTACAGACCCTTTTTTAAGAATACAGTAATCTGTTGCATATTCGACTGTGGTGGGACCAGAGTAAGGGGGGGGGCGCTTATGTAAAATGTCGGATGAATGAATCCTGTTTTAAATACCACCACACGCAGCTGTAAAAATTACTGTATTCACACAATTATTGTTTGAGATTCAACTTTTATTAGGGAGCTCCCCTAAATCCCTTGTTTAGAAAGATGTAGGGTATTAATGCTTGTGACAGAGTAGCCTGCCACTCGCTGCTGAGTGACAGGCAGGAAAGCGAGAGGTTGAAGTTGATACAACCCACAGGCCAAGAATATTTATTTACATATCAACACACTGAACAGGAACTTCTCTGTTCAATAAAACTAACGTTGCTGTAGCGGTTGATCATGGCAGATAAATGGTTGGATACGTGGATACGCGACGGATTACATAATCCATAATAGTACATAATAAATACAGGCCGCACCAGTACATAGTGCAGGGAGAAAGTTGTTCAAGAGGCGTTTCTCAGTGCTTCAAAGGGTCTGCAAGTTCCACTTTTGCTGCTCCGCTGCTGCAGTTTGACGAAGTGCAGGTTGGGTGTATTTAGTACTGAGCCTGTTTGCAATTAGCTCCTGGAACATTATTGCTTGCTTGTCACTTCATTTCCCTTCCACAATTGGTCATAAGCAGCTCAATGATTGCTTGAATCTGTTGATTTATTAGGGGAGCCAGCCTAGACACCCAGGAGGAAACATTTATTAGTCAGAGTGTTGAGGGAAATGCATGTTTATGAGCTGTGGGGCCACAAGTACAGCAAAGTATATGTGGCTTTTGAGATATACTCTACAGTTTTTTTTTTTCAATTATATTTCTCTCAGATCAATAGTAGAGTCTCTGAAGGAATACTTTATGTCATATATACAAAGTACATTCATATAGAGTACATCCCTAATATTATCTTGCGTGTGTTCTGCTAGATCATTATTTGTCAGTATTACTAATTAATGAATTGTGGGGCTGCTCCTGAAAAGACTTGCATTGAATTTAATGTCTTGGAGGCAAATATGTGAGTTCTGTATATTGCATTTCATTTGCTTACACTGAGATTCCTAATTCTGATCTATACTAGGGGTAACATGAAATAGTCAACTAGAAAAGTTTCTTTCAAGGTTGAATCGCACCCTTTAATCTCAAAGCAGTATAAAAGCAGGATTTTACTACCAGCAAAACTACAAACTTAACAAAAGTAGTAGTGTTTTTAGGTAGAAATGTCAATATTTTAATTATATACAGCTGTTTGTATTTAAATGGAAAATAATTGTGAAGCGTGTGGTTGCAGATGGACTTAATAAGCAAATAACATATACATGGCATTTCTGAACATTAATACAGGGTTTTAAAAAATGTCATGCAGTTTTAAATATTGTGCACTGTGAACAGGATGACATCTCTGGTCATGCTGTAGTAACCAAGAAGAGACTCAGAGGCTGAGAAGGCAAGTTTAAGCGCTGGTGTGCACATTTTAATACATACACAAATAAACTAAATAAAAAACACTACAAACACTTGACAGAACACAGCTGACAAAATAAATGCCACCCGTGATCACCTTATTTATACACCTGTGGCTGGAGTCTTAATTAATCATTTAAACATTTATTCAATTGACAGCTCCAGCCACATTTCCACATGTGTTTTCTCAGCCACCCAAAATTCCACCCACAAACACATACCCACGCACTACACTGCCACATGGAAATTGTTATAGAACCATACGTTCACAAATACAGCACCAGACATTATGAAATACATGATTTATTAATATTTTTGTGATGACTAGCTGATTGTTTTAACCTTGACAATAGTCACACTGCATTGGAGTTCTGCATTGCATTTGTTGGCTCTCAGATTCCCTGTACTGAGTCCCCTATACTACAGTGATATAGATCATCTAAACTGCAATGGAATGGCTGGTTCTAAGTTCTTTGTTTTAAATTTGCTCTCTCTTTCTAAAGTACCAAGCTCACAGTATTTATTAACCCCTCAGTACAGGACAGAGAGACCTACTTGCAAATAATGAAACTCGGCTCTTACATTTTAAACATATAAACAATTCTGATATTTACTGCTACTGAAGGCACTCTATCCAGCCCCAGAAGCTATGAATGCAGGAACAATATTACTGTAATGATACCTATCAGAGAACAGGAGCCTGACTAAAATGTATAGTTTGTTGGTATTGAGTGGAGGTTTTAGAGGGGCCACAAGAGAGCTAAATATTACCTGCGAGAGAAAGATTCCGCTTTACAGTGCACATAAAGATTAAACGGTATCATCGTCTTCAAGGAAATTACAAACAGCACAAGAGACTAGCTCAGTCATTGAGGTGACTGATTGCACGCGGCCCATCTTCTACACATGAAATAGATCCCTGACTTCCTTACCCACACAATTAGATTGTTCACATTTTAAAGATTGCAGTACATATTTTTAAGGACATATCCTGTATACGTTTTCTTATACTTTCTCTTCTTTTACTGTCACCTGCAGTTCCATTAGGAAGGGAGAGGGGGTCTTTTCAAAATCATTTCATTTTGGATTATGGCATTGTGCATACATATTTTTTAGATACCCCCAAGCACACTTAATTCACCGTATAGAAATGAATCTTTAAACATATAATAATAAAACAAAATTAAAAAATGAAAAGAGCGCTCCATTGAAAAAATACTGTATACTACAACTTGGTATGAGTCTGACATTTTACAGTTATCTTAACTGATGTATTCTACATGCTGTTCAGCTTCACTGTGTGTATCATTTTCTGTTTCTGAGTTTAAAAACCTTCTTAAAACAGTTAATAGTTACATTCTGGTGCACCAGCTGTACTTAAATAGTTTGAGAGCAGTACAGAGGCCACAGGGATGTATTCAACTTCAGAGTTTTGAATATAAAAGTCAATGGATGTGATGACTGAAGCCTAACATCATATAACAAAATGAATCTAATGAACAACAAGAATACAGTAGTTAGGATAAGTGTGATATTTCACAGCCAAGTTGCTATTAAACAGGGAGAGACAAACGAGAACACAGAAATGATGTATTGCTGCTTTTTATTAATCAAGGTTTTATTTATTAAACTATCATAATTGTTTCTGGAGAGTGTCTCAATATATTCTTGTGTTTATCCTACTTTTTTTCTACAAACCATTCTTTTAAAATGGTTTGATGTATAAAAAAAAAAAAAGAAAATACATGTATTTATTGGTCATTTTTCTTTACAGCATATGTATAAATCCAATGCACATTTTTGTAGTGTGGACCAATTGGATCAGTGCGCTGATGTGATGCACATTGGGTTCTGTGTTGGAAACATGTAATCTTTTACCAATTTTAACAATTGTTCAAGTAAATAGTTGAGTTTTTAATCGGTTCTTTACAGTTTGTTAAGTGCATTTCGGTATCTCTGATTTTGTGATGCTTGAACATAAATAAGCAAAAATATAAGGAGTCCCCAGACATGTTATTTATTTTTTGTCTAATTTTATTTTATTCTTACTTATTTTATTTTTAAACATACTAGCTGCTCTCCAATACAAGTGTACTGGAGCCGATGCCACGTTGTTTGACACTATTAAATGATACAGATTCACAGCCCTCCTTGCGTTATGGCCACAGGTAGGCTGGGATAAACACTTTAAAAAAACAAAACAAAACATAGTTTTGACCTATTGTTACACCAATTTCTAGTATACAACACACAGTCAAGGTCAAATGAAACTAAATTAAATGACGGCTTATACCGAGCACTGTTTTATAGATCCCCCAAGAACACTTCATTTATAGTATAGAAGTTGCTAAAGAGCAGTGGAAATATAAACACATTTTTTAAAGGGATATTTAAACAAATAATGCAAAAAACTAATGAAAAGAACAATCCTTTGAAAAAATGTCAAGGTCAAATTCCATTCAATTCAATTCAATGCTGACTTTTATACAGTTCTGAACCTGAGGCTTCGTGGCCGACAAGCTGCTGTGTATTCTGATGTTACCCAAAACCGATTTTTTTTTATTTTGCTTTGACAGCAGCTCTCCACAGCTGTGAACAGACTGGGCTAATCCACAATAACAGAGCTGTGTGTGTGTGTGTGTGTGTGTGTGTGTGTGGACAATACCTGGATACTGTCTCTCGTATCCAGGTATTGTCCACGCTCCAGCTCAGGGAGGCCCAGCTGTGAATACTGCGGACACCGTCTGTGCTGGTTGTGGCCCTGTGGAGCAGGCATCAGTCAACAGCCTGCCCGGGTCACCTTTGAAAAGGATCTGACCCACAGCATCTCTGTGCCTTTACTGTTGAGCCAAAGCAGCTGGCATGCAGTCCACATTGCACAGTCCGCTTATGCTGTGTGGAGGTTGGTGCTGAGGAGGTGTCCTTGTACACAAGCCCTCCATACACACAAATGTACAGTAGACTACCTTCCAACATGTAATGGGACACATGGTGGACTAGGGGTTGTACCTTGTTTTCTTAGTTATTAATTTGGTCACACACACACCAAGAAATACTAATTTCTATGTGGAAATAATTGTTTGGAATTAGATGTTCACAAGCATTTTGCCGTGATAGTCAAAGGAAGTTGTATCAAATAATAGTCTTAGAAAATCTTAGGAAGCTGTGCTACAGAAGGAAAACAACTTTTAACTGCATCATTTCAGTTTTATTTTTTGAGCGTTCTTTAAGTTTGACATTACTTAAACCTTGATTTCCATTACTGAGTTTGAGTAACTGAAATAAAATCCACTCAGCATGATTATATTGTAAAACTAAGAAAGTGTAATAAGAAACAACCAATACTTATTTGTCTTAAAGTTGAATATGGCTATAAAACAGAGAAATAGGACAGATCATAAAAGTCACACACCAGGATAAACTTGGATCTTTTCCACTCTTCTACTCTCATGTCTGCCTATGCCGGTTGGTCTCTTCTTGTGGAAACAGCCCTCTTTGTCTCCCAGCCACAATGCCTGGTTCTTTCACAGAGACAATGGAGCGTGAGATGCACAACTTGCAGGATCTGTCACTTCTATAGGTTACAGCAGTGGGAACAGGCATGTCTTTGACAGCCACCCTGACACAGGTGACACTTTCTGTGGAATGCCTCTGCCATCAAATAGCTGCATGGCTGTGGTTTTAACAACCCTTTGAATGACATCATAAAAACGCTACAGAGGTTTTTTTTCTTCTTTTCCTTATTAATTCAGCATAAAATATTTTAATTAAACAGTGAAGACGGATGGTGATATTCATTGCGGCAAATAAAAGGGTGTGTGTTCAACTGGTTATTGCTGATACCTGCTAGGCGTAACACAGACTCTTGTCTAATGCCTGACATTGATTCTGCAATATATCAAAGCTGCATCTCTCTGTTGCAAGTCAGTTTTAATCATGATTGGTCAGACGGCAGATCCGTGCTTCTATATCTGTACAAGTGAACTGTCTGTTTGTATGTAGGTAATCAGTTTTCATGCTACCATATTTACAGATTGTGCATTTACATATTGAATCAGTGGGATTATAAAGAAATGTCCTCCATAATTTGGCTGTAATAACCTTGCTATGTTTTCTATCTTCACAGCTTGCCCACCTGGGACATTTAAATCCAGCCAGGGTGCCGATCTGTGCCTGCAGTGTCCTCACAACAGCAGATCCAACACTGAAGCGGCTACAATCTGTATCTGCAGGAACGGCTACTATCGGGGAGACTCGGACTTCCCCTATGCACCCTGCACTGGTGAGTACCTAGCTCTGGAGATTACTGTGTAATCGCACACAGACTCGCATGTGCTTATACTTGGTTTCATGTGTTAGCCCCTATCTGAGTACACGTGCCTCCGAGTGGAGTCCCAAGTGCAATCTGAGATGTTTATAAATGTACTGTATGGTATGTCTTGATTGTCCAGTTGGTGCAAGACCTTGAAGGTGGATTTCTAAGTTTCACTTCTCTTCAGCTCTTTTCTAAAAAGCCCTGCATGCTAGCTTATCTCACATGTAATCTCACAATCAGGTCACATTTACCAAACCCAATAAAAAATGTTATGTTGGATGGTCCATTGTCCATAAATAGTAAACATTTAATAATTCTGCATTTAGAAATACTAAAGCCTAATAAATTAAATCACAAACATTTTGACTACGTTCCATTACTGTGACCTATCAATTCTATTTGACACAATTCCTACAGACCAGGTAGGACCAGAAAAAAGGTCACAGTATTGCATGATTCCTTTGGAGTGAGAAAGTACTCAAGTTTTTACAAAACCAGATTGATTCTGGAAAAGAGAAAAATTATTTAGAAATTCAATATTGGAACAATGGAACTTGGAATGTAGGAATGTACACATCAAACAGAGGTCAGAGAACCACTGGCAAACTCAGACCACAACATGGTCTCATTTGAAGTGTTTTTTAAATCCTCAAAAGTAAAGACTAAAGCTAAGGTTTACAATTTTAGAAAAGCAAACTATGAAGGCATGAAACAGAGACTAACAGAAGTAGATTGGACTAAAATAGAGAAAACACCCACAGAAGAAGGATGGTTGTTCTTCAAAAACGTAGTACTAGAGGCGCAAAACAATTATATCCCTAAAGTAGACAAATCTAAATGTAAAACTAAATTGCCAAAATGGTTTAATAGATCAATTAAAAAAAATATTCAGCGAAAAAAGGCACTTTACAGAGCATTAAAAAAGGACCAAAAAGAAAGTACACAGAAAGAGTACACAGAACTGCAAATGCAAGTCAAAAAGGAAGTTAGAAAGGCCAAGAGAGAAATAGAAATGAACATTGCTAAGGGAGCTAAAACCAATTCCAAAATGTTTTTCCAATATTACAACAGCAAGAGAACATTCAAAGAGGAGATTAAATGTTTAAGAGATACAAATGGCAAAATCGTAGAGGAAGAAAAAAAAATAGCAAATATGTTAAATGATTACTTTTCACAAGTTTTTACAAAGGAAGATACTGACAACATGCCCCACATGTCATCCAGTTCCTATCCAGTTTTAAATAACTTTAGCATAACTGAGGCAGAAGTGTTAAAGGGACTAGGAGCTCTTAAAATAAACAAATCCCCTGGGCCGGATGAGATCCTCCCAGTAGTACTCAAAGAAATGAAAGAAGTAATTTACAAACCGCTAACCAAGATCATGCAGCAGTCTCTTGACACAGGGGTGGTACCGACAGACTGGAAAATTGCAAACGTAATACCGATCCACAAAAAGGGAAACAAAACTGAACCAGGTAACTACAGACCAGTAAGCCTGACTTCTATTATATGCAAACTTATGGAAACTATAATAAGATCCAAAATGGAAAATTACCTATATGGTAACAGAGTACTGGGAGACAGTCAACATGGTTTTAGGAAAGGGAGATCGTGCCTAACTAACTTGCTTGATTTTTTTGAGGATGCAACATCGATAATGGATAATTGCAAAGCATATGACATGGTTTATTTAGATTTCCAGAAAGCTTTTGACAAAGTCCCGCACAAAAGATTAATTCTCAAACTGAACGCAGTTGGGATTCAAGGAAACACATGTACATGGATTAGGGAGTGGTTAACATGTAGAAAACAGAAAGTACTGATTAGAGGAAAAACCTCAGAATGGAGTGTGGTAACCAGCGGTGTACCACAGGGATCAGTATTAGGTCCTCTGCTATTCCTAATCTACATTAATGATTTAGATTCTGGTATAGTAAGCAAACTTGTTAAATTTGCAGACAACACAAAAAGTAGGAGGAGTGGCAAACACTGTTGCAGCAGCAAAGGTCATTCAAAATGATCTAGACAAGATTCAGAACTGGGCAGATACATGGCAAATGACATTTAATAGAGAAAAGTGTAAGGTACTGCACGCAGGAAATAAAAATGTACATTATAAATATCATATGGGAGATATTGAAATTGGAGAAGGAATCTATGAAAAAGACCTAGGAGTTTTTGTTGACTCAGAAATGTCTTCATCTAGACAAAGTGGGGAAGCTATAAAAAAGGCTAACAAGATACTCGGATACATTGTGAAAAGTGTTGAATTTAAATCAAGGGAAGTAATGTTAAAACTGTACAATGCACTTGTAAGACCTCATCTTGAATATTGTGTGCAGTTCTGGTCACCTCGCTATAAAAAAGATATTGCTGCTCTAGAAAGAGTGCAAAGAAGAGCGACCAGAATTATTCCGGGCTTAAAAGGCATGTCATATGCAGACAGGCTAAAAGAATTGAATCTGTTCAGTCTTGAACAAAGAAGACTACGTGGCGACCTAATTCAAGCATTCAAAATTCTAAAAGGTATTGACAGTGTGGACGCAAGGGACTTTTTCAGCCTGAAAAAAGAAACAAGGACCAGGGGTCACAAATGGAGTTTAGAAAAAGGGGCATTCAGAACAGAAAATAGGAGACACTTTTTTACACAGAGAATTGTGAGGGTCTGGAATCAACTCCCCAGTAATGTTGTTGAAGCTGACACCCTGGGATCCTTCAAGAAGCTGCTTGATGAGATTTTGGGATCAATAAGCTACTAACAACCAAACGAGCAAGATGGGCCGAATGGCCTCCTCTCGTTTGTAAACTTTCTTATGTTCTTATGTTCTTATGTTCTTATAGAAAGGCAAAGGTAACAATAAAAAGACACCCAGCTAATTGTGCTTTAAGGACAGGGCTGATCTTGAAAACTCCAGGGTCGCTTATCCAGGTTAATATTAGTCATTAACTTTGCAGTTGCTGCTCCCTTCCTTGCAGAAACTCGGTAGTCTGGTTTTTGAATTTCTTTTTTGTTTGTGTCACTGTTGTTTTCTCGTAACCCTGTCAGTAACAACTCCTCTGTGAGCTGTATGTAGTGTCTTTGTGAATGGGGTCATTTCAGTCTAATTGAAAACCAGTGCTGTATGTTCCTGTGTGTGTGTGTGTGTGTGTAGCTCCCGCCATTTTAGATAAAACCATCACCTTCTGACCAAAGACTATCGCACTGCCTCGTGAGGATTTGTCTTTATTTAATCATCATAGGAACTCACAATTACAGACAGTAAAGTGCAGTATCCTTCATGGAAAGAATAACTGTTATCTGCTCGTATACTTTATTTATTTTTGCTGTCGTTACAACGATCATCCACTGTAACATCTGGTCACTTGACGGCACGATACGCAAAACCTCGATGACAGTACAATGCTGTTGATATACATTTTACATTATTAATGTTCTAAGCATTGTCCATGTGTTGTTGTATATTGTGTTCTCCATACTGTACTGCTACATATAGAGAATGCACCTCTGACAGAGTTTGTATTTCATTCATAAAAACTCGGGGGCAGCCACTGATCATTACAAGCAATGGATTAGTAGTCACAAGTGAGTTCAAATACAGTAAAGAAAATCATGCTTGTTAACAAAGCAAGTCACGATTGGCCCATCCACACCGTCTCTTTTCGTTCCTCCTGGAGGGTAGGATTTCTTGATTCTCTTTTTATCCACGGTTCTGATTGATTGCGCCTCATATGTTCATTCAAATGAGAGCATAAAGTGAAGTTTATTTTTGTATTGTTTTTTTCCCTGTTCTCCTTAGTATAGATGTCAGTCTGGTCTTATGTAAGCTTGCACACCCTCCCATCTTTTCAGTACACAATGCGTTAATTCATGCTGATGTTGTACCTTTAGTTTTCAAGTACGTTAAGAACTATAGTGTTAAATGTTTTAATATGACATTTTAAAGCGAAATATGAATATTTCGACAACTTTTAAAAACAAACTGTTATAAACTATATTATTTAATGTTGTGCTAAATTAAAATAAGGCTGCTAAGTGAAAGGAATTAATTTATTTTAACTTTTTCCCATAGGCCTGTTTATTCTTAATAACTATGTGTATGTGCGTTGCTTTAAGAATGGACATGTGTCACAAGAATGACGATTGTGTTTTGAGTTGTGACTTGTCACTGTGATGGGCAGCAGTTTATCCTAGCGGAAACGTTGATCTGTACTTGCTCTTTAAAGAGAATCTAGCTTTTTGTACAGTGGTTGAGATCTGGCACAGAAGAGAATGAGGGACAGGGTTCAAACCAGGGTATTGTCTCTTCTCTTCCACAAGTCTGTATAGAAACCCTGCATTGCCAGTGAATAGTATTTCATTACCTTCCTGTAGCAGGGGGAGATCTGTGCTGACTCTGCTGGCGTGTTCATAGTGCTGCAGGAAGAGGGCAGCAGTCGTCCAACACCCACCTGTGGGTCATGGCAGTGACACGGGGAGGTGGGAAAGGGGGTGTGTGGACTTTCCCTTTCTCTCTGAGTGGCTGAGAGGTGGGTCTTGGGGGGATTGTTAGCCTTATAAAATAACCTTCTACTGTTTCCGTAGGTCTGCCCTTTTAAAGACGTACCGGGAAGTATGGAAGCTCGAGACAAGAGCTGAGAAATGGCCGGACAAAAAGAAACCGGAGCCGACTCCAAGAAAACCCAGAGGAGTTAGGGATAGTGGGGAAACTGTGGGCAGACCCCCTATTTATTATATAGACAGTTGAGGAACAGACAGAGTAGGGCAGGGACCGGGGTCATGCGGGTAGCGAAAAACAGGGTAACACTGCCAAGTGCAGCACCTTTCATTTATAGTTTTGTTACTGTGTTTTATTTTCCCCTTTTTCTTTTGCCTTCTGTTTTCATTATTATTTTGAGCACCTGCGAGTGCGCCCGCGTTCAATTTGTTTACCAGCCTTGGTATTCCCGTGGTTCTGTCTATTATCTTTGACGCCCTCTGCAGGTAAAAAGAAATCACTGCCTTAAAATAAAACTGGACACCTATGCAGTGTTTCAAGTACGCCTGTTCTGTCTCCTGTGTCAGTGAATTACCCACCACCCTTCCTTTCTCAGCCAGTTGTCTGTACTTGTCACCTTCCTATTTTGCTCCAACTTTATCTCTGATGTGGAGCAGTTGTATGGTCTGCTCCTGCTGTAAATCTCTGCTTTTAAATAGGAAAGGAAAGGCAGTTCAAAATCTCTCTGATTAAGCAAGTGACGGATTGGTTGTATCTGTAGTCTGTCATTGGGGTGGCAGTCTGATCGATTGAGCCCTGCTGAGCACCACCTTTTTTCAAAGATTGCCTCTCGTCCTCTGTGCTCTGACTGAGTAGAAGGTAGTACAGCTTCCCCTTCTGCATTTCAGATCCATTACTGTTCCAGATAATTGCTTTCAGACACACTTGGGATACAGTAACTGCCCAGGCTCCTGTTCCATAGTCTTTTTTTTCTCTGGTGCATATTTACTTTTAAAAGTCTGTAGTCATACTGTTTAAAAAACATAAAGTATACCATACATGATCACACCCATCAAATTATCACCACTGTCTCCTATATATATTGTATTGCTAGACTTTTGCTTGAAAGGAGCTTAAAATAGTTTGAAAAATAAGAAATATAAGACACTTTTTAATGTAAATGCTATTACATTTTAATAACTTGATAATTACCAATTGTTGCTGGCCTCACATTTTTAACTGCTCTATAATTACATGGACTGGCCTGATAAACAACATTAGAAAATACTTCAGTACCGTCAGCCAATCAGCCTCCAGCTCTAGCGGCCTCCAATAGACGGTAGGTGCCCACTGGAACATCTCAAAACCAGCTATGGATCAAATTTAAAATCAATCTGCTTATATACCTGTTTTTTTTTAACCCTTAGCGATCCATTTATTCAGCACTTGTCAGGGCCATCAGGTCCAATTTATTTTCACACGCATTGTTTATTTTATACGCGCAGATTAAAATACCTTCAGAGTAAAACAGTTTTAAAAGGTGCTGCATAGCAAAAGGACATCAGTACTGAATCTCCAGCCGAGCCCCACGCCTTGTTCACTGTATTTTTCACATACCTCTTTATAATCGTGCATACTGATAAATCAATCTCCTGATCAATCATTTTATCACCAGACTCCTCAATAATGCGATTCAAGTCATTATTTTATTACTACAATGTCTCATAAAGCTTTGCTGTTAGTGATATTCTTTGAGCGCTGGATGAGGAAGCAGCTATTTCCTTTGTCGGCCATTGAAAGGGTTTCTCTGCTATTTCTGGAGAAAAAACAACTAGAGACCTGTGCTTGACGTTTTTTGATGATGTCAGACCTGGTCCGACATAGGACCGCAAAGGGTTAAAATTACATTCCTGCTTACAGCTAAACTGGCAACATAAGAGACTTCCTAAACTCTGAGTCTATCATGTAAATTTTGATTTATTGTGACACGTATCAATACAGTGCCTATAGGAAGTATTCACGCCCATTGGATGTTTTCACAGTTTGTTATGTTACAATGTGTGAAAAAATGGGGGGTCTAGATAAGTATTCACCCATAGAATTCACACAGTAAGTTAAATGGAGTCCATCTATGTGCAATAAAAGTGGTTCACATGATTTTAGATTAAATACACCTGTCTCTGTAAGGTCCCACAGTTGAGTTGTGTATTCAAAGTAAAGATACTATAATGATAAGCAAGGAGCTTTCAAAACTACTCCAGGCTAAAGTTATGGAAAGGCACTGATCAGGGGTGGGGTATAAAAATATTTCAAAGGCATTGAATATCCCTTGGAGCACAGTGAAGTCGATCATTAAGCAGTGGAAGGTATACAGCACCACCCTGAATCTGCTTAGAGCAGGCCATCTTCCCAAACTGAGCAGCCAGGTAAGAAAGGCATTGGTCAGAGAAGCCACCAAGAGGCCAATGACAACTCTGAAAGACCTACAGCGTTCTATGGCTGAGATGGGAGAAACTGTCCAAGTGTCAACAATAGCTGAGGTACTCCACAAATCTGACATGTATGGAAGAGTGGCAAGAAGGAATCCATTTCTGAAAAAAGCCTGTGTAAAATCCTGCTTAGAATTTGCAAAAAGGCATGTGGAAGACTCTGAAAAGATGTGGCAAAAGATTCTGTGGTCCGATGAAACAAAAATTGAACTATTTGGCCTAAATGCAAAGAGTTATGTTTGGCGCAAACCCAACACAGTACATCACCCAGGTAACACCATCCCTACTGTGAAGCATGGTGGTGGTAGCATCATGCTATGGGGATGCTTTTCATCGGCAGGGACTGGGAAGCTTGTCAAGGTAGAGGGCAAAATGGATGGAGCTCAATAAAGGCCAATCCTTGAGGAAAACCTGTTTCAGTCAGCAAAAGATCTAAGATTGGGATGGAGATTAACTTTTCAGCTAGACAATGACCCCAAGCACACAGCCAAAGCGACACTGAAGTGGCTTAAAAACAAGAAAGTGAATGTAAAAGAGTGGCCCAGTCAAAGCCCGAACTTGAGTCCGATTGAGAATCTGTGGCAAGTCTTGAAGATTGCTGTCCACCAATGATCCCCATTCAACTTGACCGAGCTTGAACAATTTTGCCAAGAAGATTGGGTGAATATTGTACGATCCAGATGTGCAAACCTGGTAGAGACTTACCCCAAAAGACAGCTGTAATTGCTGCCAAAAGTATTGACTCAGGGAGGTGAATACTTATATAACGAAGCCATCAGTTTTTTCTATTTTTCATTAACTGTTGTTTCACAATAAAAATTATCTTGCCTCTTTCAGAAGGTTGTGTAAATCAAAGGAAAAAAATCCCATTTAAGTGCATCAAGGTTTCAGACTGCAACACAACAAACTGTGAAAACGTCCATGGGGGGTGAATATTTACTATAGGCAGTGTAAAAAGCCAATTTCACCAAAAGGTACACAAATCACTGTGTTAGAGCAACAGCTGTTATATATCCAGTTTACCTAAAGTTGATGGTGATGCAAACTCTACTGCATCACCATAGTCAATTTGCGGCAAAAACATACAAGCAATAAGCCTCTCTTTTTTTGTTTCCATAATAATATATATAACATGTTCATATCATAGTGATGTTTATAACGTATTCCCATGCCCAACAGACGAGCGTGGAAACATGCATTCATGTCACTCATGCAAACAGGTCTGTTCTGTTCCGTTAATACGGTCCTATTAGCATATGGTAATGCATCGGTAATTAAAAACCTGTCATGCAAATGTATTCTAGGTGGACATTCAACATGCACATAGCACAATCAAATTTGAATTGGGCGAAAGCCCTAATTCATGAGAATGTATCAATATCTGCACAATAATTGTGATACGTTAGTTCCAGTAACTGCGCACCACTGGCTCAAATAGTGTCGGAGTAACAGTCTACTCTGGAGCTGGGTACCTATACAAAGTATATTTTGGCGGGGGGTGGGGGGGTAGCTCCCTCAATGCCTTGACCTAGGTAGAAGCAGTGCTACATGGAGACCTTGGTACCATCTGCAGTACCGTTGCTTATTGTTTAAATAGTTGTCATCGTAATCGGTAATGAGAGCATGACACACCACAGCCAGACACAGATGGAACCCATCAAGTATGCATTACGGGGAGGGGGATGAACAGTAAGCTGTGCTTAATATGCCTCAACGGTTTTCTGATCAATTGTTTGTCCGTGTTATGTTTCGATATTGATGATATTCGCATCAACTGCGATGCAATGTTGAACGTGCAATAGTACAGAATAGTACCCCCACAATGTCAATGTTGCTAATTGTACAGAGACTGTTCATTTATTGAGACTACAATTAACATTTTAGGAACGTATTTAGAATCAATTATTATTCTTACAAAAAAAAATGTCATAATGAAAATGGCATTACTAATGGTGACTGTCCATTCTGCATTCTCTCTTAGCTGTTGTGTGCAGTTGCTATATTGGTAGTGAATGCGCAGACGGTTTTGCGAGGCACAAACAGATTTGCGAATTGCTCAAAAAACTGCTATATTCCAATGTCTCGCAACTGCTTTGTGCCATTTTGGAATATCTCTCATTTTGTGCCCAAGCACAATTTTTTTGCAAGGCACAAATTTAGCATTGGGATTGCGCGAAGATCGAGGATCGGGCCCATGGTGTCTATATTAGTGTAAAACTGAATAGAATTGTGGGACATTGCAGATATAAAATAACACATTGTTTGAATTGTAATTTATTTTATTGTTTTTTTTTTTTAATCTCCAATGGGTGAAAACAACTAATATATATCTTGCACACAAAAAAACAACCAACTGACAAAAATAAATAAATAAATAAATAAAATAATTGTGCAGGAGAAGACATACCCCTTTGTTATTATAATGACCCTGATATTGTATGCTTCGTCAGAGCTTTTCAGTATGCGTGCACAACATATCTGAGAAACAGCTGTTGTTTGTTTTTTGTTAGGTTTTTTTAGAACAGGTGTTCAATGGGGGTCCACAATTATTTATTGATAAATAACAAAACAAGAATACCTACAAGCACATCACATATGTTACTGTCTTTGACATTATGAACATCTATGAAGAACAAAGGGAATAAGTGATGCAGCAGAAGAAAAAAAAAATCACCAACTCCTGAGTTGAAATAAGGCTGGAGTCAGAAGTGAAATTGCCACATTTTCATCTGCACCGTGAAATCAGTCTGCAAACTGAATCTCATCTTTTTCCAATATCAAACTGCAGTCTGCAATCTGATCTTCAAATTTACACAAAAGAATGTATCAAGTTTCTGTGTAATTACTATCTGAAACAAAACCAGCGCTTGACAGTATGAAAATCGTCTTTTGCTGATGCTGTTGCTTTCTGGATCCTTGGATTTTCCAGATTAGGCTTTTTAAGATTAGTTGAATAAGAGGACAGTTTCTCTGTAATGCATTTGCAAACAAACATTAAGCCGGTGTAATTGTATTTTCTCCCATAATCCTTCCTACTTAGCTGGCAGACAGGTAATCGATAGCTTGCTACAGTAAAATCATCCCCTCAGCCACCATATTGTCATGCCTCCATAAGGTCACAACTTGTGACCTCAAAGACTACACAGCTTTAAACGCCAATTGAAATGAATTTGAATTGTGTTTTTTATTTGGAATGAGGGATAAGCCTGAAGTCGAATCTGCATTAGGATTCCCAGTGCTTTATCTGACTGTTCGGGTTCCATCCCCATTTTGGTGGTAAGACTATTTAATGAATGCATCAATGTTTTAACATTCTCTGTAGTGGACTGGGCCACTCAACACTGAGATTGGCACTAAGGCAAAATAGCCCAGTTTAGCAACGATACAGTGGGACTTGTTAAATGTAGTTTAGAAGGAAACAGGTAATACAGTAGTCTCCACATATAAGAACATCTCCTAAGAGAACACCCTTATTCATTCACAATGGATACAGTACTGTTTTGTTAAAATTTAAAATTAAAATAGTTTATTCAGTGTTTTCAAACTCTCATTACGAGTGTCTTGAAGCAGTCTAATTGGTTTATTAAGTTTTTCGAGAACCGCAGTCATATATCACTGACTTGTTTTGTATTCTGATTTCCACGAGTACGCCTCATCACTACAAAATGGGCTGCTGTTTCTCGTGCTACAAAAAGTTGGAAATTGTTCGAGCTCTTAAAAAAAACCTGAATCAGACACAAGTCACTGAGCAATTTGGTATTTCTCGTTCTGGTGAGTTGCTTCACCATTTTGTTAAATAATGTACATGTCTTGTATATTGCTCTGCATTTTCAACATGTGTAGGTGTGCTGTGTTAATTTAATTTGACAGTTACTGTATTATTATAGTTTATTAACATATACTTGCCTATTGCTTTTCTTTTACTTATTTAGTTAATTTCATATGTTGGTGCACAGGCGTCATGACAAGTAATACATGTTTATTTATTGATTCATATTGTGTCTGGTGACTAACTCCGTCTTAAAGAACACTTTAGCTATAAGAACACTTTGCTTCCTCCCGAGGGGTGTTCTCATGCATGGCTCTTTGAATCCATTCCAGTCCAGGTTCTTGGTCCAGTCATTGAGTTGAGGAACCCGAAGCCTTGGTCCAGCCAGGTCTACATTGTTACATTAAACCTAGGTGTTGAATTTAGTAATTATGGACCTTGTTGGAACAAATTGGATTTGAATGAACTGAAAGAGCCACAAATGAGTATCACTGCTTTGCACAATTAGATACGCTGAGCCTTATTAGAGCATTGATGAATCATAAGCAGGAGCTGTGAATACTGTGAACTCTACCTCATATATTCTGTTAGCCCCTTCTGCACCAGTATTAGATTTCAGCAACCCAGTATGTGATATTGAGTATTTGCAAAAAACTAAGGTTAAGCAATATTGGAGTGAATTACTGTATCAATTAAATTGTGTTTTAAAGCAAATAGATTTGGATGAAGTTGTTTAGGGACATTATACACATTTCTGTCACAGTAGTCAACAATATACTAAATACGTTGAGTACAAAGATTGAAACAAACCTACTTGGATATCCATAAATCCATTCAATAAATTAGACAAATGAAAATGGCTAAGAGTTAATTAAGTGGCAGTCCCAATTCATTTCTGTGGTATTATATTCCATTCATATATTTTTTCGAATTGAGCCTTTGTTGGTGGCACACATATTCCAGCTAGCATGGCCTATATACATTTTCAGCTCTTTTCTCTCAGGATAGTTGGGCGTGAATAAAAAGAAAATTGTGAGAGCAATGTCGGCTAGCAGTGGGGAGCCTGCCCCTTCTCTCTATATTCATTTCTCCTCTGAGACCTGACAAGTGTGTCATAACTCACAGCGATTGTGCTAAATTCGAATCTCTCTTCTGCTGGCCTATTTCTGCTGGGCAGGCACAAGAGCTTTCCTACAGCGGGTAGCAATTAAACACCAAGCTCTCGACAGCAGCTCAAATATCAAATATCGTATTGGCACCATTACTCTCTCACATGGACTTTAGTTTGAGTTTTTTTATTTATTTATTTATTTATCTATCTATTTATCTACAGTATTCTGGACAAAGACTCTACTGTACTGAAAAAAATAAATACATTAGAAGGCCATAACTGCTAAAAAGGAAGCATTTAAAAAACTAGTAGTGACCACAGAAAGTGAAGCTGGGAATTCTTTGTATTGTTATGATGGCATAGAAAGACACTCATAATAATTGCCTGTGAGATTGTCTGCAAGACAGAGTTCTGTATATGTTTGGTTCAAAGTACAGTGTGTAGAATACATTGTTGTAATAAAAATCTGCAATTGAATAAAATACTTTCAATAAAATTGTTAGCCTAACAAACCGAGAAACTTTAAAGAACATCATGAGCTGTATTCTTACACTGCCAAGGAATGTCCATACCAAGTTCTATCCAAGCTGTTCCTTTTACGGGATTGAAATCCTGGAAGCGAGATGGTCTCAGCATAGCTCCAGTGGACTTTAGTGTAACCCACAGCATAAAACAAACACATAGTACACAGCAGTGTGCACCTATTCAAGACTATACATATGCATTCAGAGTTTACTGCTTCTTCCTTCCCAATCCTCGGCTCTCCCACTCCAAATGACCAACTGCCTTGTTGGCCTAACAAGGCGTGCTGTCTTAGTGCTGCTGTTTTTATTCACTATTTCAACTGTATGGCCACAGAGGAAAGCATGTATACTGCATTTATATTGCACAGTATTTACAAGCTTGCTTTGCTAGAAGGAAAACATATACTTCTTATTGCATAGCTGGCAAATCCTATTAGGAATCCTAGTCAATCCTAGTGGATTTTGACAGTTGTTGTGTTGGTAGAGAACACAATGCAGAGAGCACACCAGGCATCACCGTTCAGCTGATGCAATATAAAGTAGAGGATCAAGGATTAGACACGTCTTGCTTAGGAAATGCCCCACAGCTCCAGTTCAGGGGGTTGCTTATCCATTCTAGTTGCAAGCCACTGAGTAAGAGGCAGCACCAAATAGTGAACATATATGAAACATCATGTTTCTTTATCTAACGAGTACTAGTGAAAAAAAGGGAGCAGAATGTGCTGGAACCGACGACCACACACACTGCAGGCAAGCATCTTAACCACAACACCACAGAATATTATTATTATTTGTTTATTTAGCAGACAGCTGTATACAAGGTGACTAGGTGACAGAAGGAGACTAGGGGGTGTGAACTATGCATCAGCTGCAGAGTCACTTATGTCTCACCCGAAAGACAGAGCACAAGGAGGTTAAGTGACTAGCTCAAGGTGACACAGTGAGTCAATGAGAGAGCCTGGATTTGAACCCAGCACCTCCAGGTTACAAGCCCTTTTCTTTAATCAAGGCTCCTCTGCATTCAAGCTGTTAACCTCATCTTATCTCACCGACAAAATCCATAATGGCCATACATCACACAACAGTGCACAAGATATAAAAAAAATATTTACTTTATTAATCCATCTGGGGTTTACCATCAAGGTTAGTTAATTTCCATACTTAATGAGGTCCCCTACAATTTTAGCATGCTGGTGTTAAGACCCCAGTGTTTGAGAAGAATCAGTGAGTCGGGAGTTGAAGAATGCAAGTCTGTGTGTGAGTGAGACGGGGGAGGGAGCCAGTGCATTGAAGGAAGCACATTAATATCCAAGCACTGGCTGTGGATCAAAGAGACTTTGCAAGGAACAGAAGATGCAAGATAATTAAGACAGAAGAAATACATGTTCTAAATATCACATCGCTCTGGGGTTTCAGCAGACAGAAGCAGAGAGTTGCGGATTTTGACAGCTGTTGTGTTGGTAGAGAACACAATGCAGAGTGCACAACAGGCATCACCGTTCAGCTGATGCAATATAAAGTAGAGGGTCAAGGATTAGACACGTCTTGCTTAGGAAATGCCCCACAGCTCCAGACAATAGTTCTTGAACTCATTTCTTTCTCTTTTCTTTAATAACAAATTCCTTTACGAATGAATTA
This sequence comes from Polyodon spathula, assembly GCF_017654505.1. NCBI lineage: Eukaryota > Metazoa > Chordata > Actinopteri > Acipenseriformes > Polyodontidae > Polyodon > Polyodon spathula. The sequence goes on from NC_054544.1 coordinate 43,832,978, forward strand.
TTTTCAATATTTCTTGTATTTTTTTGTTTACATTTTATTTAATTACGCCTTCTTTAAATATGGTTAAATGTGGGGGAAACACAGTAGTGCCGTTACTCTTCATACTGAACCAAACTAGGATATTGTCACAACTATCCCAACTACTTTGAATGCCATACGTTTAGATAAAATAAAACAGAAATGTGGCAATGGTTTAGTGGTCTAAAAATACAAGAAATTGTCCAGAAATTATTCTCTGCTGGTGGTTTATTTTTTATAAATGTACATATGTTTTTTTTACAGAAGTATATGTGGTGCCAAATATATAACTTTGATATATTCACTATATATATATATATATATATATAGTGAACAGGCTGGCCGTAGTTCGGGTTCATGCCCCTTTAAAAATGTGACCCAGAGAAGAAAACTTTGTTTTTAGCGCTTACGCGCACTTTAATTCAAAACAGAAATCAAACAAACAAAAACAAACAAACACCTAGCTCCCTCGGAGCACTCACTAAACACATGCAGTCCTTGACTAACACGCAGGACAGCTAAGCTATTTAACTGACATTTAACACCAAAGCAAAACACTTGAATACACGTGTTCATAAAAGCAAACAGACCTTAACGACTTTCAGTTGGGCTGAACGCTGCACAGCAGCAGCTGCCTCGAGCAGACTAGAGAGTCATTCATATATCCTGCACCTGGCTCTAATTTTCAATAATTGCAAGGTGCATGTGATAATTAACCAATTAACAATTACATTAAACAATTAGCTTGGCAGGGAGGCTTTTTAACATCATCCATGCCATGCCCCCTTTCCTGCTACACCCGTTACATATAATATATATATATATATATATATATATATATATATATATATATATATATATATATATATATGATATATAGATATAAACATAGATATATCTATAGATATGAAACATTGATGTATATATATTTTCAACAAAGCATTGATAGAAATATTCACATGTTCAAAAATACAATAAAGAAGTGATATACACAAAAGGGATGTTTTTATTTGTGTTGCTAATTGTCTTGACTTGAAAAATATGGTATGAAAAAAATCCCTAAATAGAAAAAAAAAATGCTTATTTCTGTAGCATTGTTTTTAAACTCTTTCCTTCTATGTCAGTTTGAGTTAAGATCTGAAGAAACAGTCCATGGAGAACTCAGCTGCTTTTTGTGTGTAAGTGTCTATTTAAACAGTGCAGGCTGACAGATCAAACCGCCTGTTTAACCCAAAGATGACATCTCAAAATCAGATCTCTTTTCCCATCGAATCAATGTTCACTTTGCCTGGCCAGGAACTACTTGGCACTGCTTACCACTGGTTTCATGTGCAGTCTACACAACAAAAGTCAAAGATTGTTAGGTTAGAGAGACCGTTTTCTACCAGCGAGTGGCAATCTTAACTCTGACTGACTGACAGAATCCCAATTGAAACCAGTTTGATCTCAGTCTGCCTACTGATAGAAACGAGCAGAACTGATTCCAAATTGCTTAAAATTACATCCCTTTCCTGGGAATGATTTTTTTCTTAAATGCACACATTGCTAAAAAAATAAAATGAAATAAATTGAGACAACCTGACCTCTCTCTCTCTCTCTCTCTCTCTCTCTCTCTCTCTCTCTCTCTCTCTGTCTCTCTCTCTCTCTGTCTCTCTCTCTCTCTCTCTCTCTCTCTCTCTCTTAGGCGTTCCCTCTGGCCCTCGGAACGTGATTTCCATCGTGAATGAGACCTCCATCATCCTGGAGTGGCACCCTCCCCGTGAGGCCGGTGGCCGCGACGACGTCATGTACAACATCATCTGCAAGAAGTGCAGCTCGGACCGCAAGACGTGCTCCCGCTGCGACGAGAACGTGGAGTTTGTGCCGCGCCAGCTGGGCCTCACCGAGACACGCGTCTACATCAGCAGCCTCTGGGCGCACACCCTTTACACCTTCGAGATCCAGGCCGTCAATGGAGTCTCCAACAAGAGCCCCTACCCACCCCAGCACGTCTCTGTCAGCATCACCACCAACCAGGCTGGTGAGTCCCACAACACTTGATGGGTCGTTTTTTGGTGGATGTCCGGTTACTGTTTTTCAAGTTTGTACTCTCTGTATCACTAGAAAATCAATATGGAAAAGCATAGTTTTAGTTTAACTGTCCCTTTATGGACATGACTTCAGACATGAATGGGGTACATACAATGGCTCTCACACAGTCAGCGGTCACCTTTCATAGGACATATTAAATGTTTGACCCTAATTAAAAGTGTTAACAATAGCAAAAAAACTGTACTAGCAGAGCTTGATAGTAACCAAGTGATATTCACTCCCATTATATTCTGGCTCAGATATTTCAGTGTGGAGGGTGATATTAACAGGAGTGATATTAGGCAGGTTTGGCTGTATTGTGAACAAATGTACACTGTTCCACCACTAGAGAGAGCTATGATGCTTAATGATGCCATCTAGTGAGAGTTTAGGGAATCAATTGTGTGACATATGTGGAACAAATCATATAAAAACAAAACACATATTATGTAATCTTTAAAGCTTGTTCAGCTGCATTAGAGACGCTCTTTGAGGAAATATTGCCATCGTCAATGTTTCTCTCTCGGTTACTCCGTCTTTCTCTATATTCATCCCATCCATCTTTTGAACAGCTTTCCAGACCCTGCCAGATTGTGAGGTCTAGGAGAGCTGTGAGTGCTTATTAAATGAGATAAAGTGGAAAGTGACCTCATGCTTTTGGGGGGAAAAAGACCTTGTTTTAGACATGACTCACAGCGACTTGTGACACACACAGAGGGGGTGAGATCACTTGGGGATGTTGCAGTAATGTTGATGGGAAACCAAGCAAGGCAGCAAGGGCAGCATGTTTCAATTTTGAAATGAATGGTGAGATCTTTTAAAAATCTAATGTGGTTCATTACTTATATGCAGGATCAATTGGGACTGTTGGGAGTGCTGTTTACTGTAACTTCTTAGAAGGGTGTGGCAAAGTGGTTTGAGTGTACAGGTGCTGGAGTGATGCGGTGCATAATTAAAAGACAGAGATTTCTAATATGGTATCAGGTATCACTTTTAACAGAAATGTTTGTTAAAACATGGGCTACTTACAAAACTACACATTCAAGACCAACATAACAAGTGGAGTGTAGGACATGTACGATTCATGGAATTATATCATGAGCTATACCCAACTGCACGAGTTCAGTAGTAAGTCATTGCCAATGCCAGTCTTATTCCTGCTAAATTTAGATTCTGCAGTGTGTCAATTAGTGCTCATTGAGATTCAGAGTTATCTTAACAGCACATTGCCATCAAATTAAAAGATGTTTAGGGGCAATTAAGTCAGATGGCACAAAAACTGTTTAATTATAACCAAACCTGTTAAAGTGGCAAACAAATGTGAATTAAGATTACCCAGTGCTTCTCTACCAAAAAGGAGTTGGTTCATTCTATATCAAGAGGGGTGTGGATAGAAACTACCATGACAATATTGGGGGGGGGGTTGTCTCTGCTCCCACTGCAGTAGTGCTAAACGATTCACTTAGGAATTATCTGAGCTTATGCTGTTGGTAATTGCATTTCAATAAAAAAAGGTGAAGAGAATTGCTGTTATTTGTTACATTTTTAGCTTAGCAGAGCTAGAAAGTGTTCCAAACCTCAAACCATTGATTTTTAAAACCTGCAGTATCTGTATGAAACATGTTTTAATCACTATGAAGCTTTATTTAGTCCATCAAACATTCATTTAAAACCTCATGCTCGTTGGGTTGAATTGCTGTGCTGTTGTCTAAACGGTGCCATATCAGAATACTAGATAGATCCTGGACTAGGTTCATGGCTGTTTGGTTTCTATGTGACTGGGGTAAGCAAGCGAAAAACAAACAAACAAACAAAAACAATCAAATTTCCGGGGTAGGGAGAGCTTTAGTCACAAACCTGTTTTTTTGTGGGGATGCAGAGGTTACCCTGGTGTATCAGAAGTACTTATAATTTTGACAGGTTTCTGGAGATATTTTATATCCACAGCAAGTTGCGCATTAAACAATTCTACTGGCATGTTTACGAATGGTGCTAATTTGGTTCGTCTGGTGCTGTACTGTTCTGTACTGTACACAATCTATCTATAAACCTTCACAATCCCTTTGTTGTGAATTGAGTGCACCTGAAATCTAAAACACATTCAAGCTTTTCATGTCATATGTTTAACCACCCCCATCCTGACCTGAAAACCCCTTCCTGCCAAATTTAGAAAACTACTGTGAATTAAACAAAAAGCAGCTTTGATCATTCTAAAGCGCTCTAATATTTGCATTTGTTTTGATAGCCCCCCCTAGTGAAATTAATTTAATCAACAATTTTATAGTTAGCTAAAAACATTAAAGTGACTGGTTTGTAATACAATATAAGCACTTTTGATTTAAGCTTTCATGATCCACAGTTTTAGTAGAGATAAATCAAAATAATAAAAACAAATCCAAACTCAAACTAAATTCTTTAGTTTTACAAATATATATTAGAATTTAAGAATTTTCAGCCATTTGTTGCAAGCCATGCTTTCAGATAGTGTTGTAGGGTGAAATTGTCTCAATGGTTTCTTTCCTGTCATTAAACAACCAGCTGCTTCCCTTGTTGCCTGATATGCTTTCAGCCAGTAACATGAACCAGAAGGAATTGAAACTTGAAATGACAGTGACCGCGGAAGTGTAACATACATCCTGAGAATAAGGCTTAGAAACTGAGAACTTTCTTTAACCCTGTGAGATTGCAGATATCATGTAATTAAATGAAAATGTTTTTTTTTTATAAGATGCTTCCTTCAAAACTGCACATTTGAGACAAGTGTAGCTAATGGATGTACAGAACAAAGATTTATGGAATTGTTTTGTTAGCTACAATTACGTTAAGGGGTTTACATTGATTCCAGTTGGGCTTGGATGAGACTTTGTCTCTCCATGGACATTCAACATAATCTTACCTTTCAATCAAGTTGAGTGGAAATATCTACTTTAAGCTCTTCAGAGATTCAGCTTCTGTGACCCTTTTTAAAAAAATAGATCAATACTGTATATAATGGCTGGCAGGTCCTACATCTACAATATTAACAGACAAGGTAAGTCAACTTTCCCCTTAGTTGTTTGAATTCACTTCAAAACCCAGCAGCTGTTGGAACTAATGAGGATATTACCGATGTCTACTTTTTTGCTAAAAACCCTGAACGATCAATAAAGGCTCTTATGGACCTTGAAGTAGGGGCAATGGCACTTTGTGCGAAAAACCCGGTTTGGACGGTCAAGAAAGCTCTTATGAACTGCCGACCTTGAAGCACTAACGAAACAACTAAGGCCTTGGGGTTGATACTATAAAGAGCTGTGAGATAATTGCCGAAATTCATGAAGCTTCGGCAGTTAATAACTGAAGATGTCGGGACGATGAAGCACTATAAAAAAAATCACGTCAATGGTTTACCATAAAAAGTCACAATCTCATAGTAGAGCACGGTTTTTCCACAGTTCAGGAGAGTCACAAGTCCTCGTTCGAAAAGTGCGTAAACTTTTAGTTCGTTACACAATCTATGTGTGCAGACTAATGTGTACAGTATATATATATATATATATATATATATATATATATATATATATATATATATATATATATATATATATATATATATATATATATACATACATATACACAGCTCTGGAAATAATTAAGAGACCACTGCAGAATTATCAGTTTCTCTGGTTTTACTATTTATAGGTATGTATTTGGGTAAAATGAACATTTTTGTTTTATTCTATAAACTACTGACAACATTTCTCCCAAATTCCAAATAAAAATATTGTCATTTAGAGCATTTATTTGCAGAAAATGAGAACTGGTCAAAATAACAAAAAAGATGCAGTGTTGTCAGACCTCGAATAATGCAAAGAAAATAAGTTCACATTCATTTTTAAACAACACAATACTAATGTTTTCACTTAGGAAGAGTTCAGAAATCAGTATTTGGTGGAATAACCCTGATTTTCAATCACAGCTTTCATGCGTCTTGGCATGCTCTCCACCAGTTTTTCACATTGATGTTGGGTGACTTTATGCCACTCTTGGCACAAAAATTCAAGCAGCTCGGCTTTGTTTGACATTCCAGAGGTTTTCAATGGGGTTCAGGTCTGGAGATTGGGCTGGACATGACAGGGTCTTGATCTGGTGGTCCTCCATCCACACCTTGATTGACCTGGCTGTGTGGCATGGAGCATTGTCCTGATGGACAAACCAATCCTTAGAGTTGGGGAACATTGTCAGAGCAGAAGGAAGCAAGCTTTCTTCCAGGACAACCTTGTACTTGGCTTGATTCATGCGCCCTTCACAAAGACAAATCTGCCCGATTCCAGCCTTGCTGAAGCGCCCCCAGATGAGTCCAATTTTCAGCTTTGCCCAACACCTGGTCGTCTAATGGTCAGACGGAGACCTGGAGAGGCCTACAAGCCACAGTGTCTTGCACCCACTGTGAAATGTGGTGGAGGATCGGTGATGATCTGGGGGTGCTTCAGCAAGGTTGGAATTTTTGTGCCAGGACTGGCATAAAGTCAACCAACATCAATGTGAAAGACTGGTGGAGAGCATGCCAAGACGCATGAAAGCTGTGCTTGAAAATCAGGGTTATTCCACCAAATACTGATTTCTGAACTCTTCCTAAGTTAAAACATTAGTATTGTGTTGTTTAAAAATGAATATGAACTTATTTTCTTTGCATTATTCGAGGTCTGACAACACTGCATCTTTTTTGTTATTTTGACCAGTTGTCATTTTCTGCAAATAAATGCTCTAAATGACAATATTTTTATTTGGAATTTGGGAGAAATGTTGTCAGTAGTTTATAGAATAAAACAAAAATGTTCATTTTACCCAAATACATACCTATAAATAGTAAAACCAGAGAAACTGATAATTTTGCAGTGGTCTCTTAATTTTTTCCAGAGCTGTATGTATATATATATATATATATCATATATAGAATATATATAATAGTATTATATATATATTATATATATATATATATCAACTTAAAAGCTAAAGAGCAGCTCCTGAACTTTTTGTCAAAACAACTTAACACAGACTTAACAAAATCTAAAATAATTGCAATGAAAGCCACCCGAACGACTGTAAACATCATTGAAAGACAAGAGGCTAGTACAATGAAATGTGAATCTCTTTCAGAATACTCATGTAGCTGACTCTTAAAATACTGTAGAGCCATTGGACACCTCTCTCCATGCAGAGCCCAGAAAATAAGTCCTTGGTTTCTACAGTTAGTTAGATAATAATCCATTTCAACATTCTTAACAAATGCCTGACCAATTTCAATCCAGCTGCGTAATTTAAAATAAAAAATCAAGCACATAGTTCCTGATACACATTGAACATCAATTGCTGAAACAATCTCATTTGACAGGAAAAGTGCAGGACTTGACTGACAGCAGTGAAAGGGAGAGTATCTCTATTGCTAACAGTTCAGACAGCAATTAGGTAGACACTTTAATTTGTTCTACAAAAGCCCTCTTCGTTGTTGCAGAGTAATTGCCCCCATTAAGCTTTCTTCAGCCGACTACTGTCATTGTCTCTATTGTAGGGGCTTATTTTGTCAGTGGCTTTGATCTTAAGATGGAAATGAGAGGTTTAGAGAGGTTTAAACTGGTCCAGCTAGCTGCCTACAGGTCAGGCGTGCAGTGCCTCCTTTAAAGTGGCGTGATAGAAGTCTGAAAAGAAAACTGACATTGGAAAACTATACAAGTCACCTGTCAGTCAGTTTGAGAGACTGAAAAGGGCAAACAGAGACTGTCCTTTCTATCTAGCACTTCCCACGGTGTTTATTATTATTTTTTTTATTAGTTTATTTGGCAGAAGCCTTTATCCAATGCGACTTAGAGGTGTTACAGGGCAATACAAGATTACAGTACAAAAACAATATTTAAATACAGTGTAGTTTACAATAAGTGGCCCTGTGAAAATCTTTAAAATTCACGGCAGTGTTATGGGTAAAGTATCGTATTTTGTGGAATGTGCAAACAATTTTATAAATTATGTGTACTGATTATATTTTTTAAACATCAAATATACAGATAAATGCACTGACATCATCAAAATCAACATCAAAGTTATTCAAGCTTGACAATACTTTACAATAGCTTGTGAAACAATGTTGTAATTAACAGCCTGTAGGTAAAGTGTATCTGCAAGGACAGCTTTCAGTTCTGGTTTACGTTTTGCAAAACAAATACAATGTGTAACCCATACTGATCTTGGGCATCAGTCGACCCGTCAGTGACCATTGACAAGCACCCAGACTGTTTTATCAATTCCATAACCTCCTGCTTGCGATACTCGGCAACTTTAGATAAGTATTAATGCCTCAGTTGGGCTGATGAAGAAATCACTCCACCGTTTGCTACACTCTGTCTGAAGAATTTACTTAACTTTTGGTTGTCCAATTTTTCAAGAGGGATCTTTGCACAAGCAAACGCCTCTGTCAGGTAAAAATGTAATGTGTTTCGTGCTTCTTGGTTTTCAGTGGACTTTTGGAACATGGAAGTCACCATTTTTTGTTTCTTTGCAAGTAAAACAGTTGCTTTATTGCTCTGGATTCCTGCCTTTCTCTTTCGGTGAATACTTGAATCTAAATGCCTGTCAACAGAAGATTCTCAGCAGTGATCTACAGTAACATTGCAGGACGTACAGAAGAGCTTACCCCCATTCTCTCTGTAACACTCCTGCTGTATACTGCATTACGTGATCTGCTGCAGACACATTTTTAGCCTTTTTCGAGACATCTATTTTCTTGTTTACAGTGTGTAGTATTTTAATTTCACGCCTAGATTACATATAGTCACATGACCTAATCACTGCACAGCACTGTGTGCACGGTGAATAATACACGCAGGCACACAGCAGAGCTGTACAGTTATGTTAATGTGATTTTTTTTGTATAAAATACAAACAATAATTATGAAATCATTTTATCAAGAATATTGTAAAAATCGCGGTGTTGGGCTAATTCCACAATTTCCACTCCCAGCCACACAGCCTTAAATATGAGATAAAGTTAGGATTATGACAATTTGTATCTAGAATGACATGATAGTCATGGAATGGTGCAAGGATAGTGCATCAGCTGAGCATCCAGTAACATGCTTAGGTTAGGTAAGTCCAGTGCATAGTAGGAGGGGTAGATCAATAGATCTACAAGTGCAGTCTAAACAGGTGGGTCTTGAGGTGGCAGCGGATAGCAGTGAAAGATGTAGCAGTCCTGGATTTCTCCGGTAGCTGGTTCCACCACAGAGGAGCTAGGGAAGAGAAGGAGCAGGCACGGGAGGATGGAGAGTGGAGGGAAGGCATAACCAGTTGAAGCAGAGGGGTAGCATTAGAGTAGCAAGGTTGGGAGAAAACAAGATGAGCAGCAGAATTTTAAATAAGCTGAAGTGGGCAGATAGCCAAAGCAGGGAGACCAGCAAGTAGAGGTTAAATTAATAGAGTACAATCTGTAGAGTACAAGAACTTGGACCAAAAGTTGAGTGGAATAAGCAGTAAGAAAAGGACGGATTCGGTAGATGTTGCTAGGAAAAAAGCCACAAGTGCGTGTCAGGGAGGAAAGGATGGGTCAAGAGTAATACCTAGGTTTTTAGTAGGAGATGGAGAAAGAGTGATAGAGTTAAGGGAGACTGAGATGGAGAGGTCAGAGGAGGGTGAGGAAGCAGAAGGAAATTAGAAAAAATCAGACTTAGAAAGGTTGATTTTGTGGTAATGTGACAGTCTGAGATACGGAAGATGATGTGGGAGACAAAGGAGGGAAAGGAGAAAGATCTGGGCATTGTCAATGTAAAGAGGAGATGACAGTACCATCCCAAGAAGGTGTAGAGTGAGAGGAGGGGCCCAGGACAGATCCTTGAGGTACCTGTAGAGAGGAAGCGAGGAGAATAGAGAGAACCACACCAGGAAACCTGGGAGGAACTGTTAGAGAGATAGGAGGGAAACCAGGTAAGAGAGAGGAGTGGAGAATAGCATGATTAACAGAGTCAAAAGCAGAGGGTTAGGGTTAGGACAAAAGCTGTTCAATATAAGAGAATAGAGGCCAGTAATAATAATGCTAGTGTAAAAAAAAAAAAAAAAAAAAGATTATTACTCCTTTAACCATATGTCCCTAGAAGGAATGATTATAAATTGTGCATGTATCCAACAACTTTCTATTTTAACGCTTGTGGTTTAATATCCATAAATCTCAAATTAAAACCCAATATATCAACAGATTTGAAACAGTTTCAAAACAGGACATAAAATTAAAAGGTTTATAATTAAAAATAACATTTATAACGTCTATCTTAGATGTCTTTTCAGTAATGAGTTGTTTGTCTCAGTCGGCATCTGATGTGCCTTGCAGCTGCACGCATACGCACACAGGCACAGACATACAGCGGGGCAAAAAACATTCCAGAAGTATTTTTTTTAAAAGCGTATATAAAGTTTTTAATAATAACATGAACAAATAAAAAAGCGACTAGTTAGTCCCAGTTCTTAGCTTTCGGATGAGTTATACTTTTGGGCTTGTAGAACAGGAAATGCAATTTTCCATTGAACCCACAAAATGGCGGAGTCAAAAATGAAACACAAATAAAAAAGCCACTCCTACCGCAACCCTAAACCAATTACATGGGGATAGTCCCATTGAAAAAACAAGACAGTTGATTGGACGGCTGAGATATATCATGCTTTGTCATCGTAACAAAAGTTACGAAATTAGAGCGCGTCGACAGGGTTAAAAGTCTTCCCAAATGAGAAATATACGGGCTAATCAGTGGACTTAGTGGAATCTGGGTGTGTCGTGGCTCCATTCATGTGGACTGTTGTGCTGTCCTGTTGCCTGGCGCACCAGTGGGACTCCAGGATGAAAACCCCATCTCTTCCCACATAGGCATTATGGCATCCTTTGACCTTGTTAATGAAGCCTTACCCACACCCTATCCCTTTTTCTGGGTTCGAAAAAAGCAATAAAACTAGAAACATGTGGCTACATTCAGTAATTAAAATGGACAACATTCTTGGAACATTTGAGGAATTGTGGAGATGAAAAGAAAACCAAAAAACAACAAACTGAAAATTCAATTTGGATTGAAAATGCTGTTCTGAGTATGTATCTACGGAGCAGTTTGATTAAGGGATAATGTCCTTTTTGGCCGAGCAGCTTTTCTACACCAGTTAACTGCAGTTTGTGAATTTAGACATGATGCTGAGACTAGTTTTGGCAATGGGACATAAAATCCAACTAAAGATTAGGTTCAGATATGGGAACCAAACTGTCAAACTAGAAAACAATTACATTGTAATAAGACATATTAAGTGGTACAGCTCTTCCTCTTAATGCTATCAAATTAAAATGTCTGTGGTGCCTGTCAATCTATCTTAAGTACATGTGGCACACTTACAAGACAGGAAGTCTTGAAAGCCACTCATCCTATTGTGCTGATTCATGGTTAGAACATTCTTGAAAGAACCTGGGGATGTATGTATTCAAATGATATTTTCTTCATAGTGTTTTATGTTTTGGCTGTGACTTCAGGAGCTGCTCTTCAGTTACAGTTCCCTGTGATAGTCACATTAAATGTAGGTTAGATCAGACATAGAATCAAGCCTACTTTTTCATTAAAGTGATTGTAACTTTATTAGGATCTGTCTGTCCTCTTGGATTTGACATTGACATTCTTACAAAATAATTCCATATTGACGTGCCCTTCCATGTGTTCCATAGGTCTCAAATGTGCAGTTCTGAAAGAAACACATGTTTTATTTATTTATTTTTATTTTAAAGGTTAAGGAAACCTCTGATATAAATGCTTTCAGATATTGTTGAAATTCTCCACATACCTCCAATTGCTCCTGTCAGAAAACAGCTAGCTGTTTCCCCTACTGACTGACATGCTATATGACCCAGACGACACAGCTGAGGTGAAATGACCCTGGGAGTGTAATTATAACATATTTCTGTGACCCAGACACAGAACACTGAAGCTTCCCTGAACATAGATCATGTTTTAAAATGGAAGTACATTTTATTTATTTTTATTATTTATTTATTTATTTATTTATTTATGTATTTGTTATTTGTCCTAACAGGATGGCGTGTGTGGTGACTTCAGACCCGGAAGAAACACTCAGTACTGCCAGGTGAAATGTGTATTGCGCTGTTGGGCAGTTTAATCAATAAACAGAAAATAAAATGTTCAACAAACGAAAAACACTTTGTAAAATAAAACGGCACAGTAGCCAAAATGAACAGACAAACAAAACGTACTAACACCAAACAGATAGACAAACGAGTGGACGAACAGACAGAAACGGTGAGTTTAAATCAATTATATACTTTAGTTTTTACTTTCTCCTTCTCCACACCTGTTCTCCACTCACCGAACACACAACCCTGAGTGAAAACATGCTGCTTTTATGCAGCTGTACTGAGACTCGATTGCTAATCAATCATTCAATTGGAGTCTCGGTACAACTGCGCGTGACTTTACTTAGTGCTCACATATTATTACATTTTACCTGCACGTGATGTGCAGTGCAATCCTCGTGCCTAAATACAAATATACATTTTAAATCACTCGTGTGCATAACCCACGTGATGTTTGTATGTCAATTTAGGGCACACCGTAGTTGTACACCATGTGGTTGCAACATACAACACAAATAAATAGCCCAGGGGCGGGGCACTTTGCCAGACTATTGCATTTATATAACACTTTTTATACAAAAGTATCGCAAAGCACTGTACAGCACACAGCAGAAAATGTCGTGTGTCGTCTTGGTTTTTTTGTATAGCATCTTACTCATACAACTGCCAGTCAGACCATTTAAATAACAGTATACACATAATAAAAGCAGCCATTTTAAAGTTACATTGAAGTCCATTTTACGTCGGTCCTACTAAATTTCAATGTACGCACTACAGGTAAAATATTTTCACGCAAAAAAAACTGTAACGGTCCCAGCTTCCCTGATAAACAAAGGCAGAGCATTCCAGAATTTAGGAGCTCTACAAGAAAAAGCCCTACCTCTCGTGTTGCTTTTGTTGACCATACGAATAACCAGCAGCCTTGCATCCTGTTATCCCAGAGTGCGGTTTGGAAGATACGGGGTCAGTAACTCCAACAAATAACTAGGTGCTAATCTATTCAGGGCCTTGTAAATTAACAGCAAAATCTTAAAATCAATTCTATACTGCACAGGGAGCCAGTGTAAAGAGGCCAAAACAGGGGTAATATACTCACTTTTGATAGAAATTCCTGCCTTTAGGGAAAAATATAGCATGTGTTTGTTTCAAAACTGCACCTTCATTCAAAACTGCACAAACAGACCTATGTAGCTAATGGAAGTGCAAAATATGTACGATGTATGGAATTATTTGTTTAGCTACAATTACTATAATAAATACACTTGTATTATTAATATTAGACCCTGGTGTTTCAGGAGACCTGTGATATGAGAATACCAGTAATGGAAATGTATAAAACTTGCCTTTAAGGTGATGACTGGGTGCTGATTGCTTCAGTGGCTTGCATGTGTAGATTAATGGGAAAGAGCCGAGTTGTTTCTATGCAAGCTCTTCATTGATTCAAAATGTGGCACTGGCACTAATTTCTGTTGGAAGTTTATTAGGATGTGTGCATATTTCAGTGGTCTCTCCCAGATCATATGATGGAAAATGTGGTTAACCAGAAGGGACAACACAAATTAGCATGACTACTTCAAGCTTTAAAACCCATTACACTGGATATAGTAAATATAATTCAGTTATGGTGATCTCCAGCTAGGCTTTCATTAACAGAATGCTGACTTCTTTGTACTGGAAAAGTTGCAAAAAGCGCTCTGAAATTCGTTCAACCTCACAGACCTTTCACAGATTAGTAGATGTTAAAATGCATACAAGTATTGACGGATATGCAGGGTGTTCTCGTTTTTTATTATTATTTTTGAAACGCTTGCGATTAAGCAGAAGACTACACACAGGTGAAAACTGCATATGTAGATCACACTTCTGTGTAAATGTCTCTCACTGTGCATAATCCGTGACATGTTTCAGTAATGAAGAGTCAAACAGCTGCATCTTCCTGTTCCAAGTGGGTTTTAGTCATGACGGCAGATCTGACACATTTGATGAAGTGCTGTAGGAATGCTCCATTGGCAGGTGCTTCTTTAGCCAATTACTGAAGATTTCCATTCTGCAGAACGACACATATACTGCCAGGCCACTTTACTAAGACCTGTCTAGCATTGACATTGCCCTGTACTAGCGATGCAAATTAGTTTGATTGTGTGATGTGATCACTGCAGCACTATGAATCTGTCATAGTTTACTTAAGCATTGGTGCTGACCATGCCTACCCAACTTTCATGACATGACAGAGACTTCAAGCATCACAACCCCTGTGCACATGTTTGGGGTGAATTTTAACCACACACTCATCTACCTCAATGCATCAAAAAAATATGAATGGCTGAAGCATTTAACAGCCAAGACTCCTTCCAGGACCTTGTGGAGTCTAAGCCATGTTGTGTCAAACTGGGATAAAGGGCAAATGGTGACCCAACACCTACATCAAGTAAATAAATCAATAAAGTTACAAAACATGCTTAGACTTTTGGAGTTACAACCATGACATATTATTCTGTTCGACTCTTATAGTTCACTAATTCCAAACAAGTTTTGTCATACAGTAAAGCAGAAGAAAGACGTACAATGTCACCTACAGTGACCCACAGTATTTCTGAATTGCTTTCACTTTGTATAACAAAATGTTAAACACGGGTTCCAGCTTTTTTTTTTTTAAATCAGAATTAAACCTACTGTACTACTTCCTTCACGTGAAGCTTCGAGGCTTTCCAGTTTCCATCTGAAAGTAGGTTTCCATCTCAAACCCTGACAAGCACTGCATCAATAATATGTGTGTGGTGTCACTTTGATAGGAGTTAGTGATCCATCTTTGCATGTGTTTTATAGCAGAGAGGGGGCACAGAGAGCTACCGTAGGGCTGTTGGAATCCTGAATTAATTTGCTGTTCTCCTCGTAGGCCAGGGATGGAAGGAAAGGTCTGTAACGCACACTAGTGCTAATGTACCTGTTTATTACCAGAGAGGCCCAGCAGTACTGAGTGCTAGCCTAGACTCCACTGTAATTGCCACTGACATTTCTGGGAAGAGAATCAATTAGGCAGATTAAAAGCTTTCAGTGCAAATGGAAAGTGGCAAGTTTACAACTTTCAGCAGGGGCCTGCAGCCACCTTTTTTATACATGTTCAATAATAAGCACCTCCAAGACCAACCAAAACTATGGCTAGCTAACCTTTATCTGAAATAAAAGTTAAGTAGGACACATTTTATTACCCCAACTGGGGTTACCTGGGTGGCAGGGATTCAGGGGTGAGGTACATCAAAAGAACAGCTTATCCAAATATGATTAAAAAAAAAAGACATTCACGGAGAACTGTAAATGGAACCAATAGCACGTAATATCACTTCACTGTCTTGTGTTTTGTTGGTGTGTGTAAAAACCTGGACTTTTGGGTGTGGGTCAAACCCAGGGATTACAAATACGAGTGATACACGCCGCTGTATCACTTCAACATTTATTATTTAAAGGTGTTTGCCTTCAGGATCTGGACATTGTCTTTAATTAATAATACACCCTTGCACCTGAAAGCAATTGTCTGCACGATTAATCTGCTCTGCACTGCACTCACCTGTATTTGCTCACCACTTTGCCACAGTATTTACAGCTATGGTGAGGACGTGTGTTACTAACTTTAATTATTGTATGTTTCCAATCAAGTCGGATGCAGTGACCACAAAACAAGATCCCTAGACTTGGCTCTTACAACAACTTAAGTGTCTCCCTACTATTTGGTTTGAATCACTGTGGTTTGGAGAAAAGTCTTAAAATAGCGTAGACAGCAGCAAACCAGCCTGCTTCCTCAAGCATCCTCGGTATCTGCCGACTGAGACCTCAGGCCTTTGGGCAATGAATGGGCTGTGTGCTACAGTTCCAGTGCATGTCCAATCCCTTAAAACATTAATGCAGGAATTTAGTCCATTTTACCCTGAGAAATGTGCTATGCTTATCTAAAAATGAATGAAAGGCATATTTTATTGTAACAGGAAAATTCTTGAATCAACCGCTTTAGAGGAGGAACTGTATTCTGCTTGCCTAGTGTGATTTATTGGAGGCTGGAATTAACAGATAACCACATTATAATAACCATGTGACTTAGAGACACAGCAATTTCAGTGTGTGCAAACAGATTTATGGAAAAAATATATATTATTCAATTCACCGATTAACATCAAGTAAAAGGGGGTCTGGCACCACCATAACCTTTTGTGAAAATGTGCAAAATGCTATTTTATTAGGAGACTCAATTTAGCAGAACAGGTATAAGTGCAAAACACATTTTGGCAGGAGATAGTTTTTTGCTTTACACTGGAAAAATCCTCAAAATCCATAAAAGTCTTGCAACTTTGAGCTGTTTCTTTGTAAATTACCAATTGAAATAATGTTTTCAGTGTATCGGGGTGTCCAGAAAAATTTGCTAAGAAGGCATTTTCTTATAGGAGTCCCCAGGCATGACATAATTAACAACCCCCTCAACTATACTCTCTTCAGTGCTACATTTTTAGATATCGGTTTGTTGTAATGTGTGATTTGGTCCAGGCAAATAGATTTTTAATAGCAGGGTAGAAGTGGTCTGGGAGCAGTGTCAGCACAATGAAACACAAAGCTCCCAAATTGTAGTTGTGTAAAAGGCAGCAGAGAACATTGTTTGGCATTGTTAAGATTGTGCTACTTACCGTCCTTGTGACACATGTGTTGGCTTTTAAATATGTGAGAAAATATTTCTGGCTTTTTAATGCATGTTAACCTTCATACCCCAAGTGTAGCGTACTGGAAAGCAGATGTGTGAAACACTATAGCTACAGTGCAGCGAGCTTCTGCTTTCAAAGTTGCACTGTAAATGCAGTGTGGTTTGCACCTGCAGTCAGTCCTATAATTCAATTGAATAGGCTTGTAATTATGTTGATACACACACTTAAAAATGCTTGGGCTACAATAATTAACAATCCAGCAATCCAGCGAAGTCTACACAGGGAAATGCTTGGTAAACAAAATGATTGTAAACACCAGGATCGCTACTAGAAAGACAATGTGCCCTTATCTACAGTGCTGTGTAGAGACCCATTCGCCTTTATGAAGTGAGGGCTTAATTTTTGTTTTCTGGCAGCACGTAATATGGAAACAATTACAGTAATGGTTACATTAATCAGATGGTGTATGTGTTATTGATTGCATTGTATTTAGTAAAGAAAATGCTCATTTGAGAGGATAAACTAACTATGTGCAAAATTTTTGAATCACGTATAGTGAGGACAATTTGGAAAAGGCATTATTTAGCACATGTTTTTGAGAGTATATGGAGACCTCTGTCCATATGCCACTTTATTTGGACCTGTATGTGCCTTTGCCCTGGTAGGAAATGTATTCTCCTGGTGTACCCGAGGTTCCAGGATTACTCTGCCCGTAGTTTACATTGGCATCACGTCCAATCAACAGTGCTGTACTTGTACCCTGATTGTGAGGGCTACTTTCAAGATGATAATGCACCTATACTCCAAGCCAGGATTATGTACACACATGGATTGAGGAACATGGCAGATACTTCAGGTATCTCCCATGGCCACCACACTACCCAGATCTCAATCCACTTAGATAAACTTGAATGTTGAATTCGTCAACACGATCATCATGATCCTCTGCCTACCTCTGAACCAAGCATGAAATATTAATCGAGACACCTTGCAGCACCTAATGGAATCTATGCAATATGTTGGGCAAACAGGGCCCAACATGTTTGATTTAAATACAAGCTCTCATTCTGATTGGTGAAGGGTTCTAATACATTGCATGAAAACGTAGGTTTATCTCTACCATTTAAATCACTTACTATACTACAAGAGTTTAGTAACTTGATATATTATAATTACATAGCTTTATAGTCCAGGTATTTGGTTTCAGTGTTTAATATGTGAATATAAAATAGTAGCGAATCACTCTTGTTTACCTATTCACTGCACTGTTGTAATTACTATACTATCAATACAATATGTTTCAAAATCAAAATCTACAGCACAATACATTTCTTCCTAACATACATTTCAAGAGTCTACAAATGACACTGAAGCTGTGTAATTAGTGTAAATGGCCTCAGATTATGTAAAATGTCTTAATGAGATATTATAGATTTAGCTGTGAAATATAGTGTGAGGGGGTAGTGTCACAGCTCAAGCTGTTATCGGCAGGAAAGAGACCCAGAGACACAAAGCTGCAGGTTTAGCACTGGTGTGCACATTTATTTACAAAAAAACAAAAAAAAACACAAAACACAGGAACAAAAATCCAAGCACAAACACCTCAAACAATAAAGGAGTTCTCATTCCTTTTATATTTATAGCCATTCCCCAATTAGCATCAATTACTTAACTGGGGAATGGCCTTACCTATGATTGCTGGCAACCTTACATTCCCACACACACACACACTATTTACAGCAGCAGGGCTTTTGCCCTGCCACAAAAAATGACAACATCTGTTACATTTACTTAGTTAGTTTGTAAAGCAAACAGACGTTTTTCTCATTTTAAAAAATTAATTAAAGAATGTAAACACTTTGAAACCCTAATCTTTGTTGTAATTCTCATACTGTACAGTATTTGGATTGGCTTATAGTTTCTACACACAACTGTACATTGTAACCCCAGTACTGTGCTTACTGATAAACCCCTTGCACATTCACCGTGATTGTAGTTGCTTCGTTAAGGCAGAGGAGAGGCTGTGATGATTAGCCCTCTCTTGGCCCAATTTCATTTCCCTCTTATTTGAGACACTCTTGTTTATTAGCACCTCACCAACCATCACCTTCAAAACAGTAATGATATTAATAATAATGTATTTCATATATACCTGGCCTTCACAGAGCTCTGCAGTGTAATTACACACGCTATGGTTTTCTTTACCAGTAGCCTGACCTTTATATGCAAGAGCAAGTAGCTTCTTTAATTTGCATGCATCTCTTCAGACAGCACTGCTGGCTTCTGAAGATAAAAACATTTAATTGACAATTTCCAGAATGGCTTTTGTCAGATCCCTTGAAATTTGGTGTGAGGAGAGCGCATTAAAACACCAACCTGCCCAAGCTAACCTTTTGTTTTAAAGTGAACAATAATCAAAGGATTGGAGAATGCAGTTATAACCTTATTGCCCTCTTTTCAATTGAATTCTCCTCAGTTCTATTTCACCAAGACGGGATATGAATGGGTTTTTAAAAGCTGTCAGTATGCAAAGCACAGGCTCCCATACGTTTCTACCATCTGGAAAACCTCCAGCCGTCGTTATGGCTTAAAGGAATCCTACATGTGTCACGTATGGTATTCATGAGCTTTTGATTTATTTATTTCTCCAATTCAGGATCTGATTGTAAATTCGTTTGGGGTATTATTATGGAGTACTGGAACTGAGTATGGAAAGGATTCTGTGCAACCATCAAAATCAGTTTTTATTATTTTAGATTGTGTTACCCTCCTCTATTTAAAAAGACCTTCCTACATCTAAAAAAGCCACATCAAAGCTAATGAACTCAGTGCTTTATTATTATAATGTATTTTCTCAGTTAAGTACATTGAAGACACTTTACAGAAAGTTATGTTCAGTATAAGACACTCGAATAAACACAAATCTATTTTTTATGTACTTTATTTCCTGTTTATACAAAACGTTACTGTACTCTTTAAAAGACAAATGGAATGTTCTTCATAGGAGTCCCACAACAAAATGTAAAACAAGATTCTCAATGTACATGTACACTAATTAATGAAGAGTCAGGTCAAACACTTATTTTTTGTTTGCTGAAATTTTTATTTCTAAAATTTTGATGATGTACAGGCTCATCAAAATTGTAGACCTTTCAGTTGCTTTTTTATACTGTAAAATATATATCTAATATTTTGATACTATATTAATTTCATTTGGTATATTAGGGGGGTCATGGTATGTCATTTTAAAGGGGTCTTTGGCTTATAAAGGTTTTGATAACTGCTGTTCTAATGCACGGGGGCAGACATGCCTAGTAAAGTACATTACAGAAAATAAATAGAAATACCAGACTTACAGAACACTGTCATACAGAAGGACTATTTTATGTGGTCTCTTAAAATCACAGTTATTGCCTCTCGAATTGCAACAGGGAGAAGCCACTTTTATATACTACAGAGTGCATGTGAGATGTGCCACTTGCTTAACAAATGACAAGACATGAAAGGAACAGCCCCCATTAAAGTGTGTGGTGAAGAGCACAAGTGTTTAATTCTTTATCCGCTCTGTCCCATTGCCTTAAAAAAAGTTAATTTTTACTGATCACTTTATTATGATGTGTATAATATCTGTAATCCAAAAGGAGACAGAGATCTCAGCACAAGGGGTAATGATAGAAAAACGGCAGGACCAAGTGCTCTCCAGTAATTGATGGTGCAGTGCGAACCAGTTCGGTGGAGCATGTAAGAAAGTGGCAGGCACCATGAAGTAAAACAAAGCTTCACTGTGTGCTGTTTAGTGAAGGGGCCCCATCTCGTTTATCATCAGAAATGTTCTGCATGGGTGGCAAGGGTAAATAAAAAGAGACTGAAGCCTTGTATCACGTCAATATAAAAACCAGAAGCAAATGCATTGGCTGTTCGTTATTGATTTGTATTACATCAAACCTCAGCAGCTCTTATGCTTTTGTGCTGCTAAGGTGCAGCACCAAATCCTTCTCAGATTAACACAATTATTGGGAGTACCACAGTGGCACCAACAACTACTGTATATTTTATTCATGCGTCCTAGTTGTTTCTTGCTATTTCTACACTAGTTTGTTTTACCATAAATGAAATGGAATATGGAGTTCCCTGAATCTTAACATTCATTTCTTAAAACTTATTCTATTGCTTTAGATGGCATACCCAAACCAGTTGTGTTAAGTAAAATATTTAAGGCTAGAGCTGTTTAAAGCTATTTACTCCAAATCGTAATTTCTGAGATAAAAAAATAATTCTAAAATGAATTAAAAAAAAAACTTAAGACAATGTCTAAGCCCCATAATTAAACAAGGTTTTTTTCTGGTTTGGTAACTATCTTGTGTGGGTTTTTACTCTCTGACAAAAAATGGTGATAAAAAAATCATCCTTAAACATTTTAATTACTGATGTGGTTGGTTCTGCATCATAGCTGCAAAGACATCACAAGCATAACTAGTGTTAACATCCCATTGAAATTTGTTTCGTTGTTGTTGAACATGCTGTGACATGTAAAATATTTTTATTAATGGAGCATTAGTACATAATATGTATGAGAAAACATATCAGGGCTCTCATTTTTCTAATGTGTTATTTATAGCCTTATGTTACTTGTGTACATGTTTTGTACATGCTATGGCACAAAGGGTAAACATTGGCTTTACTGTGCCATAATAAAGCTTCATCAGCAAGATGCCTGTACAAAACATTTGTCCCTTCATTACAATTATGAAGTACAAGCTAACCTAATTTACACTGGAGCACGCGCTAGCTCAACTTTGAATCCCACAAGCAGTGCAAACAAAAGGCTGATTCAGAAGTGTTTCAGCTACAAAGAGGTCTTCTGCCTTCCCATCTGTTTTTAATGTCCTCTGAGCTAATGAAAACATTCTTGAACTCTCACCATTTACACACTTCCATGTGCTTGAGGTATGAAAGCTGAACTCCTTCACAAATTACTTTCTTATTTCTGGTTTCAAAAGATTTGGTTTAAATGTGTAATATGTTTTAGTCTGTTATACACCACACTACTGTACATTTTTTTTTTTTTTTTTATTTATTTTGCCTAATGCAGTTATACTGGTTTAATTGTGGGTCTGCAGTTTTCTGATTATCTACTAGTAGAACATGTTTGGTTTACAAAAAAACAGATTAAGATGAAGTCAAGACATTAAACCAATTACATTAAACAGTTCTAAAAGCAATGCTGTTTATTTTGGGTGATACAAAAAAGTACAACATGTGGCATCCACACAAAAGAGCAATGAAAGCAAGCATGATTTGTATTTATTATTTACAGAAATCACAAAAATAACACAGTAAAAAGGTAAACACTGAGTAATTTATACTTTAAATACACATTATCAAAAGACATTTTATTTTAGAACGGAGATCAGTTACATCATCGTTTGTGTGATCAAACCCAGTGACTAGCTTCTAATAATGTCTGTCACAAAGAGCAGCATTTGATTGGTCAATAAGCAGGAAATACGATGCCTGGTGGTTTAATGGCAAGCTGGAAACAAGTGTTAGTCAGGTTTTTGTTTCTTTTTGTTTTTTAAAAGCCCTATACTTATCCACAAACTCTTGAACAAATATGAGTATATGTAACAGTTAGAGGGCCAATAACTTCTTAGGCTAACCTCTAACGTGCATCAATCAAACCGTTTGTTTTTTTATTATTCCTCCCAGCTCCCTCCATGGTTCCCATCATGCACCAGGTGAGTGCCACCATGAAGGCCATCACGTTGTCATGGCCGCAGCCGGAGCAGCCCAATGGAATCATCTTGGACTACGAGCTCCGATACTACGAGAAGGTAAGGGCTGGAACTATATAGCAGTCAAGCATAAGTTGTAGGGCCCTATTTTTAAGCACTATCCAACAACAAAAACTAACTTAAAACGCTGAATTGAAAAGTCCTGTCCCCATAATTACAACACCTAGTGATTGGGACATTTAGCACTCAAGGACATAAGAGCAATGGGTCCAAGCTACAATCACATAAAGATTTGCAGCAGCCAGACTCTGTCTGAGCTAAGTTGTTTTTATAGGGTTTAAACACATGTTAAATCCATTCCAAAGTGTGTGTGTGTGTGTGTGTGTGTGTGTGTATATATATATATATATATATATATATATATAATCTATATATATATATATTATATCTATATAATATATATATATAAATAATTTTCGTTTAAGCAATTGAGTGCATTAGCCCAATCAGTCCATTTGTTTTGGTGCACAAAATGCCTTAATCCAGACATCTGGAAGGCATCTAATTTGTATTGTTCTATTAAATTGGAAATAGAAACGTGATTAATGAGCTGCTATCTCACTCCGGAAAGCATGAGAAGAAGGGAGGAGCGCTGCCAAGATCCACCATTTCTCATGGGTTTGCATCTTACTTGAAAAGCAGGCCATTACTTGACTTAACTCTGGATCTGAAACACCATTTAGAAAATGCATTGCATTAGATTTGTCATGGTTTAAGGTACTTCTTGACAGCGCATTTTGAATCAATTCTTATTGGTTTAAATTCTTCAATCTAAGGGAAATATAGAACATTACTTTTTAACTTTACTTGTCTTCTTAAACATTTTAAGAAAGAATAAAGGGGTGAGCCATGTAAAGATGTGATATCTGCAAAAAAGGGACAAACTATAAAAAAACAGGGCTGTCTTGTAGTACCTCTTGTAATAAAATGGAGGGAGCAAGTTAGCCCCATTTTTAATAACTCAGATATTACAAATGCACATTGATGTTCCCATTTATTCTAACATGGCTATTTCTGTATTGGTCAGATGAAACAAACACCATTGGGGAATCTCTTGGTAGCAAAAACATCCGTTTTAATTTATTGATTGGCTAATGCAGAAAAATCTACCTGTTTGTTTTATTTTCGGCTGTTTTCAATTTGTTTTCTGCATAAAAAACAAGACACCTGGACGGCAAGTAATTAAAAAAACCAATCATACTTGTGAAAGCAGATCAACAGAAGAGGGCAGAGAATGATGGAATGAAACATTAAGAAGAAAAAGCATATATATGCAATTTTAGATTGTTTTAAGATCTGCATCTATTTAGAAAGGAGCACCATTTATTCTTTACACAATCAGGTGGATATCTGACGCTTGGGTCATTATTTCAAGCATAAAACATTTGACTAGAATATCACAAACATGATTGGGAGGCTAATTTATGATTCTTACCCTTATACAAGTTTTCATGATGTCTCAGGATAAAATTACTACCCTCTGTAAATAAAGGGACTGGGATCTGAAATACTGGATGTGAAGCTATGCTTTTGGAAATTTGATCCTCAGAACTTGAATTGTCTCATGCTATGGTCAAAAGGATATGCCTTCAAATTTGAATGAGGAGAAAATACAGGACATATGTCAAATAGGTATTGGAAGCTGGATAGAAATGGCTCCCTACATTTGATGGAATGGTGGTGTTTCTAAATTGATGTAGAAGGTTTTTAGGTTTCTTTTTCCATCAAGATCACAATGCACGAGAAAGCTTATCTAGGACCTGAATTGTATTATTATTATCAGGAAAGTACAGTATATATTTGCATTTTAACGTTTTTATTTTAGAACATGAGAAATTTCAATTCACCCACTCAAACACACATCAATGAATGTCTTCATCACTGAAAAACAAAGGATTGATTCTCAAGCTCTGTAGTTCATCGTATGCACAATTCTTCAGAAAGGACAAAAGGTTCAATAAACAAATCATTTAAGTTAGTCAGTTAGTAAGTTGTGTCTTATTTGTTTTAGAATTATATTTTTTGTTTTTTTATTTCTTTAATTCAGCTGCATTCATCACACTTTCATATATACTGTATTTCAGAATTTAAAAAGATCTGTTATTGCAACTGTACCTAATCCTTCCGTATGCCTCTTCAGCTAGTGCCCCATAACATTTCCTTTGGAAGAGACCACTTGCATATTTCTTACTGTCTGTTTTCTTTGAGCTGTCATCCTAGTTCCTGTTTTAAATTCAGGTGACATTGTGTATGTGACCTCCTGCCATTATGACACATCCCTGGGTAATCTTCAATCCCACTGGTCCTTACTCATTAACCATTGATTCAATGTGCTGATAAAGAGGGATGGATTGCCAGGACATAATTATGAGGCGGAGCGTGGTGCATGCCGCATGAGAGCGCAGAAAGCAATTAAGGGAGAGATTGTGAAAACGAAACCCAGAATCATATTACACGCCTGGGGCTCACTATATCAAAATTGAATCAGTCACTTGTTTAGCATTTTAATTTCTTAAAAGTTTAAGAAACACTTGTGTTTTTGTTCTTACTTTGTCATCAATGGGTACCAGGAGTGTTGTTTGTGGATAATAACTGGACAACATCATGCATCGTGATACACAGTAAGGTAATCTTAAAATGTATATTCCACATGTGTCTGTAGGCTCTCTATTTGGCTGGAGTATGCCTGGAGGACAGTGCATTGTGGAGCCTATAGTTCTTCACAGAGACTCACACAGCAAAAGCTATGCAGAAAAACTACAAATACAGGCAACTAAAATTGAAGGCTGTTCAGATGTTTATTGATTATTATAAAACGGTATCATCAAAATAAGACGTTGCTGTTCAGTTCTAGTTTCCTACCACAGTTCCAGTGCTTCCTTTTATAATGCTGTAGTCAGGAGCCGTAAGTAAGATACTGTGTTCCACCTTATAACGAGAATTGTGGGGCAAATGGGAGCCATAAACATACCACCTTAAATTGTATTCTGTGGTAGAAAGGGTTGCCTTATAATGAGGCAGCACTGTACATTATATTTAACCAAGTCAGTGTCTTTTTATATAAGTAAGAGCCAGCACCATTTATGGGTCTATTCTCAAAAAAATGTGTAAACCTTGCATAGTCTGGATCTACGCACTTGTTGCTACATGTGAGATACACAGCCCCACAATATGCGCATTCTCATACAGAAATCTCTGCCGTGTAGCTGGCTGTGGGTGGGGATTGCGGCTCCGCATACTAGAATGCAAATATGGCTTGAACAAAGACATGCCTCTGGATGACCAAGTAAAGGTGTCCGGAGTTTGGGTTTCACTAGCATTTCTCACACAACTAACAGGATTTAACATGCCAACTATAATTTGAAGCTCTCATACCGCTCTCAGGCCGAGTGGTTTACGCGTAGCGTCTCCTAGTCTTCTGCCATTTCAGAATGCGAATATCTTCTGCGTATCTGTGGGAACTCCTATTTTTAGCTAAACCATGGCTGCTTTTAATCTTGCGTGCCCTGAAGCATGTACAGTATCTGTGCTCCAGATGTATGTGTGCTTTTCTCACTCTTGTTCCAGAATGCGAAGAGCAGCTCTGACCTCACGTGAACCCTTCTTCACGCACATCAACAACAATAATAATAATAATAATAATATATTTATATAGTGCCTTTCATAGTGGACCTCCATCACAAAACACTTTACAGAGGCAGGCTGTGAACTGTGCGTTATATGTAGAGTCACTTACAATAGGACATTGATTTAAGAGACTTGCAAGTTAAGTGACTTGCTCAGGGTCACCCATTGAGTCAGTCAGTGGCAGTGGTGGCATTTGAACTGGTGACCTTCTGGTTAAAAACTCTGGAATTGAACTACTGGACCACACTGCCTCCTTAAATATCCTTACGAGGCGTGTAAGTCCTTTGAGAATATGCCCTTAACTGATTTGACACTGGAAACAACACCTTTAGGTGTGCTGGCAATACACTGCTGTGCACTAGGTAGGGTTGGCACTTATTAATACAAAGCCTACATTACATATGTTTATGACAGGCAACTTGATAGAAGAGCAGCGTCAGGACGCCTAGTTGAAGCACCTTAAAACAGATTTATAAAAACATAATTAATTTAAAAAAAAAAACAATGTTTAATAGTTGGAATAAGAACAACTAAGAAGGGCTTGAAAAAGAAAGTAAAAAAAAGTAATCTAGTAATCTAGTCTGGGATGCTGGAATTGCTGCAGTTTCTATCCTCTTTGTGTTTTTAGCACAAGCTCCTTTACCAGAGCTAGGATATGCAGCAGTTACTTCTAGCACTTTCTCATGTTTTTCTTCAGTGACTTTGAGCAAAGGAGACACACTGTATGAATAAGGATTTTACACAAAATGGATTATTAAACCTGCTCAATTCCTTTACATAATCAGTAAATAATGAAATGTAGAATGCATTGTAATTAGCTTATAAAGCTAATTTACCCCTTAAAATAGCATATCCCTACATTATATGCATATAGACAGACAAACTCCTGTTTCATTAATTTATAAATTTCTTTTAACTCATGTGCAAATCACTCTTCCATTTAATGATAACTTGTTGATTATGTTTCACCAGCAAATTCGGTGTAAACATTAGGTAATCATGGTGTTGCTAGGATACTGTTCCAGTTTGATGGTGTTTAATAAAAGGCCTCCTTCAGAAAACCACCTTATTCTCTTTGATATCCCTCGAGATGCAGGCACAGCTACTGGTCTTGTCTCGCCAATTAAACCTAATATTTGTCCTTCAAGCTCAGGCCTAGCAGACACTGGTCTGTGAATAGTTAAAAGGGTGCTGTGCTGTTTTATATATATATATATATATATATATATATATATATATATATAATATCTATATATATATATATATATATAGATTTCTGTGGAAATTCTTCTCTTGTTGGTTTATTTGTTGATTTATTGAAATCAAAATAGAAACTTGTGAGCACTAGCTCATTATTTGTATTTATAATACCGAAGTGCCAAAGTATGAAATGCAATTTACATACATTACTGGTGGCAGAAGTACAACAATGTCTTTGTTTGGTGATACCATTTCTGAATATGTACATTAGCTTTCAGACCACACAAGTCTCTTATTTAGGTGAGAAGTAGAGGTAAAGAAACTTCCTCTTAAAGGTTGTAACTTTCTTTAGCTCCAGTTTCCACTTCTCATCTAAAGAAGAGAGCTTTGTGGTCTCAGAAGCTAGCATATGTTGTTTACATATTTAGCAAATTCACGGAACAGGAGCAAGGGCTACATGGAATAATCCGTAGCACTTGGAAATAGGAACTATGTGCTTGTGACTTCAGAGATTACATGCTTTACCCTTGACTCGCGGAGAGCTGTCCTCAGCGAGGTGAGACTGAAATGATCGGCCTCCAAGACCGGAAAGCATGGCAAACTACTATGCCAGATTTGTACCAAACTCTGCTACAATAACTGAACCCCTACAGAAAGATACTACATGGAATTGGGAACCTAAACATCAACAACCACTTGACCAATTAAAACAAACCTTAACCAGCAGTACTGTTATGCCATATTTCAACCCATCTAACCAAACTGAAGTCACTGTAGATGCAAGCCCTGTAGACTTAGGTGCAATCTTAGCTCAAAAAGACACATCTGATAACACCATGATTGTAGCCTATGCCAGCAGAGCATTAACCCCTGTGGAGTATTGCTACTTCCAAACTGAACCCAAAGCTCTTTCATCTGTTCCTATATGGCACTCCCTTCTCCTTAATCACAGACCACAAACCCAAATCCAAATCACCAGCCTGCACACAACAATTGGGGTTGCACCTTAAACCATATAATTTCAAAGTACTTTTCAAACCAGGAACAAACAACCCAATCGATTATATGTCTAGACACCCACTTGACCATGCAAGACATACAGCGTGAAACAAAAGCAACTACCACACTACAATTGCTAAAAGATCCAAACAGGCAATTGGAATACAACCCCAGACACTCTTTCCCATACACCATGAACTGACTGTATCAACATCTGATGACATCAACTTACAAGGTTCCAAGATCGTCATACCTCCATTGCTACAAAACCAAGCTCTGACAGTTGCCCACAAAGGCCACCAAGGAGTCATGAAAAGAAAACGACTCCTACGAGAAAAAGTCTAGGTTCCTGGAATTGACAAGCAAGTTGAATCTATCATTAAATTCCATGCAAGCTGCACTCCCTCAATCAAACATTGAACATTTACAGATGTCAATATTACCTCAAGGCTCATGGCTTCAAATGGCAATCGACTTCTGTGGTCCTTTTCCTTCCGGAGACTACCTTCTGGTTACCATTTACAAATACTCCAATACCCAGTTGTAGAATACGTAACATCAACACCAGCAACTAAAGTAATTCCTGTTCTAGACAAGATCTTCTCATGCTTCAGAATCCCAAAGGAAGTCAATACTGGCAATGGTCCACCATCCAATGGCCAAGATTTTACAAAGTTTGCCAACTACTTAGGATTTCACCATAGAAAAATCACCCCATACTGGCCAAAAGCAAAAGTGACAGCAGAACATTTTATGAAAACTCTAGGAAAAACATTCACCACTTCCACAGCTAATGGGAAAAACTAAAATCAATAACTATATAAATTCCTGAGAAGCTACCGTGCTACACCTCATAGCATCACAGGCAAATCACCTACAGAACTGCTGTTCGGACACCCACTGTACATCCGACTATCCAAACTTCCATCACAAATTGAAGACAAGCATTTTAGGGCAGCTGACCACACTGCAAAAATGAAAATGAAGACTGATGCTAAAGATGCTGATACCTGGTCTCATGCTAAGCCTGCATCACTCAAACCTGGAGACCCTGTCCTTCTTCGTCAGCGCAAAGATGGAAAACTCTCCACACATTTTGGAAACAAACCATACACATTCACAACTGTCAAAGGCTCAGTTGTTACAGCTGCCTCAGACAGACACCAAGTCACTCGAAACTCATCTCACTTCAAACACATCCAGTGCCCCCATTCGAGCAAACACAATGAAGAGAGCGATGAAGATGAACCAACAATTCCAATAGAGCCCCAGAACCATCGATGCTACCCAGGCTAGCACGACACAACAAAAGGCTGCCTGAGCACCTATAACAGTTTGAACTGTCAGCGAAAGGACACACTACAAGTATTAACAAACTGAGGGGGAATAATATGTTTATTGACTAATATGTTTGTTGTAAAGAAAACAGTTTAAATAATATGTTCTTTATAATCAAAAAGTTAAATCAGTTATGTCACACAGTTACACCTATACCACTGAATCTAATTTGTCATTATTTAAGAATAGACACACTTTTGTAAAAGAATAATTAAGTAAATGAAAAATCATGTAGGAGAAAAAGGAGGGATGTTCCAGAGTTTATAGTATATAAAGACAGACCACCAAAGAGAGTCAAAGGTTAGCCTAGATACGAAGTGGAGGTTAGTTCAGTGTGTGTAACAGAAGCAACAAGAACAAATACAAGCCAGTTCAGAACTCACTAAGCTGTACGCATGTTTATTTACAACCCCAGATCCCACGATACTACACATGGATCCAATATAAACAAATAACCGCACACACCAAACAAAAACAGTTGCACAAAGAAATGCAACAACTCGAGCGAAACCCACCGACGCATACCAGCACAGAAAAAAATGACACAGAAAAATAAATATATAAAGTAAACAAATGAACGCGTATACCAACATTATAAACAAATAATTTCATATACCAAACAAAACGCATATAAATTAAAACAAAAATATAAGCAAAAGCCTGGCGCTGCACAAGGCAGCAAGGAATGGAGAAATGAAAACGGCTAGTGGTGTCTGCAGCGCTGCGGGATAATACGCAAACACAAAAACAGACAGAGAACGAATGTTCGACCCAGGGCTTAAATAGGGGGATTAACTGATAGATTGATTAATTGGTATATTGCCTGGATAATTAAGGATACGCCCCTGCACCTGCCCCAGGATAACAAAAAAAATAAAAAATGCTTATCCTATTCTGCGGTAGTATAGGAAATTACTGACATAGTACAGCAGGCTATGATAAAGTTTTTCAAGTATATTGAGTTAAGTATTTATTTATTTAAAAAAAAAATACAATACTAAGTTGTTTGCTTTCCTTTAAACTGTTTTGAAAAGCCAAGGTCTTTACCGAATTCTAATTCTCTTGGAGCCTATTCAGTTTTTATTGCATGTTTATTTAAGTAATACTTAGATGCATACATTAAATTAGCAATGTCAGAACACTTTCTGTGTACAATCAAATGTACTATCCAGGCTGTATTGTAACTGTTTTATCAGATATGGGACACACTGTGATTGCTTTTTTCTTTCTGAGTGATGTCATTGAGGGACATCATGACTAAAATAGGGTTGTTCATAGCACTGTCCTGGTTCATAAAAAAAAAGCAGTAAAAGAAACACATATTGGGGGAAAAGCAGACTAATAAAAATAAGTGAAAGAAAAGCTGGGGATCCCTGTTGTTTCTTAAAGTGAAACCATTGTCTTATTACCTAAAATCAAACCGTTTCGTTTTTGGATAAGTACTGAACACGAGGTTTGTGAGTTGACTGGGAACATTGCAACCTATCCACAGAGCAATCCCCTGTGAACAGTCATTCCTTTCATTTTGAACAAGAGCGGGATGGAGTGTGGTTGTCAAGGGGGAGGGAGAAAATAACCTTAAATACAGTTATTTAAGTTGCTGCCATGATATTGTAAAAAGGCAGTTACTGTATTAGACAGCTGGAATAGATTTATGAACACCAGTTGTATAATATCTCTAGATTGTGTATCATGTTTACTGGCTTTGAAGACAAAAATAGCCCCTTTTACAAAAGAAAAGTATTGGTTGGGCCCTCAGTTACAATTTCTTTCTCCCAAGGAGCCAGATACAGTATAAAACTTAAGTGGAAAAGACATTCCCTTTCAATTCGAATGACAACCATTACCGAATGGGAAGAGCCTTTCTAACCGTGACGTCAATCTCTGAGCAAATATACAAAAGCTGCCCTATCAGGGCCCTGCTGTGAGGGAGGAAGTCCCTCCCACCTCCTATTGAAGAGTAGCACATCACCATTTTCTCTCTCATCTCTCTGAGACATGTCAGATTGCTTTTGCTTTCTTGAACCAAAATTGGCTGATGTTTTGGTTTTTTACGCAAATTTAAAACTAATTTTCCATGGTATTATTCTTGCATCAGTTTTTCTGACTAGAGCTGGTTTCGACCCCTCTTAAGGGATTAGCAAGCGACCATTGCTCTTTCACTACACAAGGCCTTGTGTAGTTGATACACCGTGTGGAGAGCTGTTGTGGCGCTGTAAGGAGACCCCATGGGTTCATGACATCATCCTCTGCATCAATTTAATTGGTCACAGCGACCAATAAAAAAAAAAAAAAACAGCTCGAGCCTAGCGCTCCAATCAATCCTTGGGCTTTCCTAGTGTGGCTGCGCTTGCCCTCGGCGGCCACGCTGAATGAATCGGCTGCATACCCCGGCATTGACCACGGTTTTTTCCGCCTATCGCAAGGTTGAGAGAACAGCACTTACCCAGTCCCAGTTGATTCGACACAGGTGTAAACACCTTTGGTGCCGCCTACAGCTCAGCCCCGACCGTGCCTACCATCGGCACTGACCTTGGAATAGGTCCACTCGGCACTGACTGTCTCGCCATCGACAGCACTTTTCTCTGCGCTGTTTCCAGCACCGATTGATTCGTCAATGGCGAACCTCTTCGAGGCCCCGACTGACCTGGCACCAAGAGACGTGGCACAGACCTCTCGGCACCGACTGCGCTATTTTCGACGCCGATCCCGGCACCGACTGAGTCGGCACTGGTGAATAGCTTCGGGGCCGAAGCTATTCACCCAGCACCGAACGCACATACACATCGGCACCGACCTCGCTGCTGATTGACTCGGCACTGTCAGCACTCCCCTCGACGCCGATCCTGGCACCGATTAATTTGGCACCGGTGAATCGCTCAAAAGCGTCTACAGCCCGGCACCGACCGCGCTACTGTCGCAGCAGTTCATCTGTGAAGCCATGTCGGTCCAATCAATTGAGTCCTTCGCTGGGTTCCACCAGTGTGACCAACGCGCGGTGAAGCTACCAAGGCAGGACGAGCACCGGTCCTGCACCAGATGCCTAGTGCCAGAACACATGGCCAAAGCACTGGCAGGTGAGCTGGACTGCTCTCCATGTCGGAAGTTCATGAGGAGAGCTAAGCGACGGAGAGCAGCCCTATCCCCAGCAGAGTCTCTCTCCTCCAACCAGGCAAGAATGAGATCAGTGGTCCAAGAACCTCGACAAAGGTCATCCAGGACCCCCCCTGCTACAGTGACCAGGGAGCTCTCATGCTCATCTGGGTCACCCTCCCCTACTCCACCACCGGTACAGAGTTGCAGACACCTCTCAAGGCGGTACCACTAGAGGGGAAGCTCACCAGGGGACAGGTGGTCGCCACACAGGCAACACTCCCCTTCCCAAA
The DNA here is from genome assembly GCF_017654505.1 of Polyodon spathula. Classification (NCBI taxonomy): domain Eukaryota; kingdom Metazoa; phylum Chordata; class Actinopteri; order Acipenseriformes; family Polyodontidae; genus Polyodon; species Polyodon spathula. The sequence continues at coordinate 43,866,234 of NC_054544.1, forward strand.
GGGACAGGTGGTCGCTCCTCTTCTCCACGCAGTTGTAGACGTTCACCGTCACATTCGCCTCAAAGGAGCCCAAGCTCGGCCAAGCGGCACTTCGTGGAGCTGGCAGAGACTGTGAACTGGCCTCCCCGGGTGATGGCAAGCAGTCATCCCCGGTTCAAGGGAAGCAGGCCTCTTGGCAGCCCTAGGCGGTGCAGGCTTCGCAGGCTCGGGCAGTGGTTGTGGAGGCGAGAGCAACAAGTTTGGTGGTGGGAGCAGCAGGTAGTCTCCTTCTATCTCTCGATAATGGTGTGGATCTCTCTCGGTCACTGGAGACAGGTGCGGCTCTCCCTCTTTGGGCGCTGGATGCTCGGGCTCCCTTTCCTCGTTGATTAGGCCCCAACTTGCTCACAGAGCTCAGACATGGGTGTCCCAGCTGCTATCCTGGTATATAACTGGACACCACAATGCTTCTCCCAGTCGCGCTGGAGGCTCGGCCTTCCCCCTCTTGGATTCTGGAGCCCACACCAGCTTCTTTTTTCTTCTCTGGCCCATCTTGCTGGCTTTGGGCGTCCTCGGAATTTCCCCTGGCATCGGGGACAGTGAATCATTCAAGTTGGCGTATAGAGGGACCATCTCAAAGACGTCCTGCAGTGTTATCGGGTTGTGCCGCTTCTCCCTGACAGTGCACCAGTCCCCATGCCTCTGCTCCAGAATGTTAATGGCCATGGGGACAGTCTGTTCGGGTTTCCCTTTACAGTACATGCTGCGTGACTGTAACATGATTCATGCAGGATTCCTGTATTACTATACATTGAGAGCCATTTGGACATTGCAGGAATGGTTCGTGAAAGTAGTGTGAAGCTTGAGTGAAGGACGCGTTGAGATCGCGTGTCATCGGGCATTACAGAGTGTCACTTCAGCAGTGATTATTTTTTCTCTTCCTCTTTTTAAAACCATTGCATACTCGCCCATATGTGCTCTAGTTCAAATTCAATAAACTCAACCTAATTTGCTTAATATTACATAATGAAATGTACCTGTGAAAGTTTAGCCTAATAATGCGTGTTACTAAATAAATCATTTTTGTTATTTTCACAGATAAGAAAAGGGTTGTACGTTTAAAAATATAATTCACTCAGAAATCAGAAATCATCACACCATAAACCCTTTAATCACCTATACTTGGCACAATTAAATCCCAGTTCGTCTAAATACAAATCAATGTACAGTACAACGTACATTGCATATCCGACCCCCTGTGGACTGGGGTATAGGCGGATATGTGAAAAACCATAGAAAAAGCATTTACACATTAATAAATAGGTTAGTGAACAAAAACAACACACAAACTGCTTTAAACATGGCGACGTTTTGTGGTTTAAAAGTAAGCAAATGTAAATGAGATTAAATTGGCTACAAATACAGTGTTACTATACGGTTTGCTATAAGCCATCTCCACGCAAAGCTTTAAAAAAAATATATATATATAAAAACAAACAGTAAATGTACAGTAACCTGCAACTAATGGCTTCTTTCTTAACTGTAGAAATCCCTGCATCACTGGCTCTGCTTTCTTAATATCTCTGTCACGGTACTTTGCTCTCTTTCTTGATATTGCCAAGAGCCGATAAGCAGCTCGGTTTGAATATTGCTTTGGCTATTTTAAACAAACAGCCCGTAAGCATTGCTTGTACTGTTGTACTATTCCATGTATTATGCATTTCTCTGTATCTAAAGTATTATGGATTTTCTTCTTGTTACTGCATCTTGTAAAGCACTTTGTGATGGTGCTCCACTATGAAAGGCACTAAATAAAATAAAGATTGATTGATTATGAAGCTTGCTTTGTTTAATTCAAATGCATTTAAAAGCTACAACAACACGCTGCCAATATTTGCAAGCGTGCGCTCCATTATATAAACACATTGCACAAAAAAAGCTTCCAACTGGTGTATTGAACGTCACTGCGGCACGCAGCTGACTGACACACGCACACACAGCCCATCTCTCTTAAAGTTTCCATCGCAGAAGATGCATTTGCTGCCAATGCCCTTACTCTAGTTGCCTACTTTTAATATTTATTTATTTATTTAGTGAGGCGGTCAGTTGATCAAGGCAGTTATGTGACGGTCAGATATGCAATGTTCCACTGCAGTTTAAATGTGCAAGCCTACAGTAATTGAGGCCAACTGTATTTTGAATAACCTTCTGACATAAAAGGCTGGTATCCAGTAGCTGTTTCATAAACACTTGCAAAATACCAAAGCAGAGCAAACAAACATTTTTTTTTTTTTTTTTTTTTTTTACCGCTATAGTAATTGATCTGTTCACCCACTATGACAAAATTCACAGATCACGTCTTAAAAATGCATTGAAAACAATACTGTTCCATCCTCAACATACTCTCATCTAGCAATGTTGATTGTGCCTATTCCCAAAGTCATGTTGCTGTGGTCTGGTCTGCCCCATTTTCATTTTTATGAATTTATTCCTACAAAAAGCTAAACCAAACTAATTTTAAAACATCTAGCCAGCTTGCAAATCCGGATGTATTAAATTAAATACAGATGAACCCACTTTCTATCATGGTTAACCGGGTTTCACATTGACAGCACATTATGAGTGCGAGAGAAAAAAAGAAAGAAAACTAACAGTGAATTAGTGTTTTCATAATGTCACGTGCCCTTTGGAATGTTATTATAATAGCAATAGCTCTTACGTTTTCTTTTCTTGTAGATCTGACACTTAGAATGTAAATGATAAAGAATTAAAAACTTTAAAACCATAACATGTTATATATAAAAGTTAATATTAGGTTTTTGTCTGTGTTTTTATTTAGATTTAATGACTGATAATTAAGGAATATACAGTATTGTCATGGAGATCACGAAAATTGTGAAAATCGTGGATTTTAACAAAAGTCTGTGAAATCTTGGAAATGACTGTAAAAACACATTTGAAAAAATGCAGCTGAGTAAGCATGAAAATGAGCACAGATTGTATGTTACTGTAAACTCTTGCTGTGATCTTCACATACATACAGCGCTTGTTAATTTATTTTTTTAAACCAAGTGGGCTTGCATCTTCCAAAAATATGAATTAATACTTACATTTCATTTTTTGAAACTTCTTTTTCATACAATGTAGTACCCAAGTAGTCTGTTGAGAATAAATACTCTCTCTCTAAAACTAAACATTGCCAAACAAAATACTTCAGACTGCCTTTGAACATCTCGAAAAACTCCAATTCAGAACAATACAAAATGTAAACAGTAGCTTTGAGCGTGCACAACATGCAAATATCGTTTTTTAAAAATGATGGTTAAAATTGTCTGTAGGGTCCTATACATGATTGAAATTAATTACAAACAAAATAAATACACTCCTGTCACAAAGTCGACTGTAGTGGGTGATCTCAGACCAGAAACACGGACCAAGACAGAACAGACAGAGACGTGGAGTGGTGAAGCTGAGCGCTTCAGTGCGCTCAGCATTTAATAATTAAACAGACTAAAAATAAATGGTTTGAAAGACAAACAAAACACAGGACACGGCACTTGAGGGCCAAAATAAATAGACAAACAAAACAAATGAACACTAAACAAACAGCTGACGAACAGACAAACAAAACACGGTGAGTCAGAACAAACACGCAAGTATCGTGCTGGTCCTTCCAGCACGAAATAGCAATTATGTGCTTGAATTTAATTTACTTTTTTACTTTCTCCTTCTCCACACCCGTTCTCCACTCAACAAACACACAACCCTGAGTGAGTGAAAACATGTTGCTTTTATACAGCTGTACCAAGACTCGATTGCTAATCAATCATTCAATTGGAGTCGCGGTACAACCGCACATGAATTAAGTGCAATTCCCCGTGCTCACATATTATTACATTTTACCTGCACGTGAAGTGCTGTGCGATCCTCGTGCCTAAATATAAATATACATTTTAAACACTGGTGCTCATAACCCATATTATATCTCGTGTACCAATGACTATACACCAACACACTACATACAACATAAAACACAAATAAATAGCACAGGGGCGGGGCACTTTGCCACAACCCCCTACAGACGCTAGAACCGTGATGGCTATATTCCCTAAATAACACTTTAATTTAATGTATTGCATTTTAACATATGAATTTAAAGAAACTTTATTTGCAAGGGAAGCTCAAAAATGGCATTAGATCCCACGCAGTGGAAGAACTCGTGCCAGTGCTGCCGGTAGATGTAGAGAAAAAAAGGACAGGCTACGGGAATGTAAAATAAATAAAATGATTAAAGCTCCAGAAGGGTGTTTGTGTTTTAATTTCTTGTACAGTGCATTATTACAGTTAAATTTGCACGTAAAACAACATTTTATTTAAGTTTGTAAGCTTGTACATGGGTTTGGATTTTCAAGTGGTAGTTTTGGATTTTAAAAACAACTTTTTGCAAAATATGGCTTTTTTCCCAGTTCTTTTTGGTTTTCTAAAACAATGTATATGTATTATAAGTATTTTTTTTTCTAAACATAGTATAACTTTAGACCAATACACATTAAAGCAGACAAGAAACACTTAAACCCCTATGTTTAAGTTAGCTTACTTAAACAAAAATATTTTATTTGTGTGAAGTTATTCTAGACATCTTGTTTATCTAGTTTGGAATCTCTCACGCAGTGGTGAAACACTCAGCATGTAAGTTACTACTTTTAATCTTTAAGAAGTGTCAGTTCCAAAAAGCAATGCTGCAAAAGTATTAAATTAGGCAGACTGTTTCTTTTCCAATACCCGGCACTGGGGTCCTGACAGTACATCATCTTATGATAAATTATTAAGCACTGTCACTAGAAAACAAAATAAATAAATTATACTTCACAACAGAGCTAACATTGCATTTAGCCAATGTCTGTGTTATCATTTGTGACAGATCGAATGAGGCTTGGTGTTAGATCTCCCTCCCGACCTGGGAGAATATCCTGGTCTAAAAGGCATGACACTTTATTCCCGTGGGTAGGTGAAAGTCGTCCAGCTAGAAAAAGCACTGAGCTACGGTCCCTGAATGACCCGAACGGGAAACTGTGTGGCATCCGCTGATTGGAGAAGTGGATGCGCTCGTTAACCAAGGTGTCATGAGCAAGGTTATGAAATAGGGGCGTGGCAAAGTAATCTTTTCCTTTGTAAATGGTTAGAAAAACATCCTAAAAGGATCTCCTGCATTTAAATGAAACCGTGAGTGTTCTGTTAGTCTGTCGTTGTTTGTTTGTTTCGTCCATTTTCAAGATTACTGGCACAATCCGGAGCTGCAGCCGCATGCCAGAATTAAACCCGGACACCAGCACTTCGCTTTCCACTAGGAACTGTCTTTTCACCACAAGAACTTAATTCACGCACCGTAGGAACTGTGTCTGTGTCTTTATGTTTTGTGTGGGTGAGAAAATTAGACTTTTGGTTGTGGGTCAAACCCGTGGGGTTATATAAACTGAAATGATACACGCCGCTGTATTCCATCATTTATTATTTACAGGTATTCCCCATAAACCATTTCAACAAACACCCTTGCACCTGTTCATAATTGTCTGTGTGATTTGTACCTGCACTGCACTCACCTGTATCTACTCACCACTTTGCCACATAATTATATATCTTTCTAATTCCAACACTATTCACAGTATTGCATGTTGGCTGGATTTCTTTTTATTTTTTGATGTACACACATTTGTTTTACATTTGACCCATTAACACCATTGATTGTTATAAAGAAAATAAAAATGTGTTGTCATAAAAGAAAACAGAATCTTAAAGAATGAATGGGAATGTGTACTATCCATATAATAATGAAAAATTACCAAATAAAAAAAAAATAAAAAAAAAGGAATATATACCTGTGTTTATTCTACCAGTATTGACATTGAATATAACTGTTACAAAACAGTAATACTGTATATTGAAACAAAATCAGATAAGAAACCTATGAGGGAAACAAATGTATTGTGTACATAATGAAATCAAAATTACCGGTAAACAACTCTCTTCCCTCTCCGCTTTATCGGACGGCTCTCCATTCTCGTGCTCTGTGTTGACATGCATTCAACACAATTGCTGTCTGTAATGCTGCAGTTCCCTCACTGAACAGAATAATAATGTGGCGGGAAGGAAACGTGAGAGTAGGGTGAAATGTGCCAGAGAGTAGTGTGAAGAGAGTGAAAGCTGCAGGAAAGCAGCGTGAGCTTGTGTGAATCACGTTACAATCATGCTGCATGTGCTGTATTTTCAAGGAGCCACTCCGTGAGGGTGAGCGTGTCCACCTCCATTCTGTCAGTTCTCTTCCTGGCCTGCGTATTGAAGTTGCTTTTTCCCCACTTCTCTAACACCATACATGAGCAGGTTGGCTGGAGGCTGGAGAGTGGTGTGTGAATTGCGCTAGTCCGCAGGTTTAATAAACAAATAGTTTTCACAAAACAGAAAACAAACAGCACGTTGGCTAAAACAAATACACAACCACAAAGCAGGCACAAAACAAGTATCGTGCTGGTGTAAACCAGCACCGATAGCAATTGCTTTCTAATAATATTGACTCTTTTGTCTCACGACTCACGTCTCTCGTTCCGCCTCTGAACACATTATCCTGTATCATCCGTGATCACCCTATTTATACACCTATGGCTGGAGCCCCTTAATTAATCATTTAATCACTTATTCAATTTATGGCTCAAGCCACATTCCCACATGTTTTTGCAAGGAGGATTATGTGCTCACATATCATTATACCTTTTTAAGCTGCATGTGAAGTGATTGTGCAATCCCTATGCCTAAATACAAGTATACATTTTAAGTCACCCGTGCTACATAACCCACACTCTGTGCACCAATACATACACACCAACATTGACACATCACATAAAACACAAAATACGCACCTTTTTTTTCTGAATGTATTTATATTACGTTATTAAATCAGAAATTCAACGTTCTTTTTTATACAAGTGTCCTTGCCATATTATGATGTTTGCAATCATTCTAAGTTTAAACATTTAAATGTGTTTAATCCTAAAGTTTAAGGAAAAAAAAACAAAACAAAAAAAAAACAGAATTGAACACCCTTGTCCTGAATGATGAATTGCAATGCTATTTGAATGGATATTTGACTGCCCTTTACTGAGTGTTAAAGATGCTTCTTGTTGTCGCTGTAATGGAGCAGAGAACAGTAGGTGAGTATCGGATTTCTGCCTCATTGGTGGAAGGTCAAGGCCCCTTCCCTTTGTGTGGTAGCCAGCGATAAAAGCTAAAGGTGAGCGTGGTTGCAGAGGGATAGTCTGTCAGAAGTGCTTAGATGGGTTTCAACCACAGAGATTTCAGAGCTACATTGACCTTCTCCGGGTGTCTGTATGTTTGGACCTCTGTGTCTCGCAGAGACATAAGAAGGCAGTTCGTTCTTGCCCTGGATTAGCTCAGCACAATTTGAGGTTGCCTCAAAGACAATGGGTAATACACTCTGAATGTTCCATGAGCTGCTTTGACCTTAAATACTGACATTTTGGGATACTTGGGTTGATGTGATATGGCAATGGAATGGAGAAGGATGGAAAGTCGCACTATTAACCGGTATTTATTTCTGTGTGAAGTGTGTACTGTACCTGGTTGAAGTTAAGATGACCACTAACCACCATAAAAACACATCCAGCTGTTTTAACAGGTATGATTATTCCGAGCAATGGACAAGCATTATAA